>NW_017672921.1:113135-137439 GCF_001879085.1 Nicotiana attenuata
TCAATTTGAGCAAAAACCCAAACCTAACTTGAATGACACAGGGGCAATCAATCTAGGGGATCAGGAAAATGTTCGAGAAACAAAAATAAGTGTCCATTTGGAAGCCCCGCTCAGAGAGGAGATAATTAAATTGTTGTGTGAATACAAAGATGTGTTTGCATGGTCATATGATGATATGCCAGGTCTAAGCACCGATTTAGTAGTCCACAAATTGCACTAGACACAAAAATAAATCATGTACGCCATGATCGCTCTAATCTACATAAGGATCTGCCGAAGATTTATTTAATAAATTTCTTGGGAACCTTAATATGCTTCAGAACAATTTAAATCATTCAAGGATTTTCATTATATGCATATCAAATGTATTGTCAGACTCCCCCACAGGAGAACATGTCTTCTAATACCAGGATATTTACGAAAATTTTGTGCCACAAGTCGTCTTTATGTCTATCGACTTGATTTTTCATTTCACTTTCAGGTGTGGGGACTATCCGTCCAACTTCACATTTTTCAGGTGAAGTCAATTTCATTGCATATTTTTCATTTGGCCAATCATTTATCTGTCCAAATTCCATGACAGACTTGAGCTTAAGATCCTCGTCAATATTAATAATATTGAGCGCTACATTATATTAACAACATCGTCAACGATCATTTTACATCGGTCCATCATCGCATAATAAAGACATAACTTATCGAGATCTCTTTATTTTCAGGTACCTGAGCCTTTCCCATGAGGTCTTATAAAATGTTATGTCATGGTGCTCTTATAAAGCACTTGCCTCCTTATTATGACCATCTTGAACATTTGCTCCTCTCCTTCTTCAAGGAGTTTTATCTTTGGAACCTATTAGTCTATTACGCTTCAAGAGTTCCATAGACTATGTCCATCATGGACTTTATTCTATTTGGAGCATTAGTAGCTGAAATATGACATTTAGTTTGGGTCAGCAAATGCGCATGGAAATATTTTGTAAATGAATTATCACTTGAACTTCAAGTTCATATTTTCTTGTACGAGGATCTAATGTACTCATAATAATTCATTCCATGTATTACTTTTTTTTCAGCTGCTCATTTTCTCCCCCTAATGTTGGGATCACCAACACATATCCCCAACCTTCATTGAGACCAATCTTTGTGCATTGTGGTGGTACAATTAAATCATATAGTACATCCATATTTCTAGATGAAAATATTTGGTTCCTGACCCTGAACCAATTGTGATGGGGAGAATTTATCATAATTTGTTGGATAGATGCGTACAAGTGCTGTTGTATATTAAATAATATACCTCATACCAAATTTTTATTTGGGAGTTTTTTTCTCATAACCAATGGTTTAGCTATAATTGGAGGCATACAATTTCTGCTAAACCAACTTGGATTTAAACCAGCATTATCAAGATAAATTATCATAATATATATTCTGGAACTGTGCTCTAATAATTTGAGCAAACAACCTTGCAAAAACCAAAGTGCAAGTTGATAACAAACGCACATGTGACCATACAATAAATGCATCTATTAAAATCATATAATAGTAAACGATCCACATGGCATGTGACTGGGCCCATATATATATCACCTTCCATTCGTTCCAGAAATCAAGGGGTTCAGTCCCAACCTTAACTGGTATATCATGAGAATAAGCAGCACAAGAGAATTCTTGAAGAATCTTCTATTTCTTCAATATATGCCAATGTGAATTCTCAATTAATTTTCGCATCAATAAACTGGGATGTCCAACCGGTCATGCCAACTGATATTTATTTCAGTAAACATTTAATTTACTATGGCATGTGATTTCATATCATGCTTATACATCTGTAGTACAAATAGAAGAAAAATCGGGTAACCTTTCATATTTACCCGGTATGTTATAGTAATATCAAGATAATCAATCTTCATTTCATTTATAGTCTCAATATGCCAACCACTTTGGCTAATACATTTGAAACTCAAAAAGTTTCTTTTGAGACTTACTACAATATCAATGTCATGAACAATTTTTTTCATCCGGGTAGTAACAAATTAGCTCTTCCGGAGCTCGTAATTGATTTTGTACTACAAGATCTTTTGTCACACCATCCATATGGTGAATGTCTCCTTCACGGAGAAAATCATATTATAATAATTGTCATGGTCAAAATCATCATAAGCAAAATCATTTCTTGCTTTACTTTTGCCTTTAATAACTTTTTATAAAGCATGTCAAATTATTTTTGGCGTACCACATGTATGCGACCAATGACATATTCATGTATCACACAATAATATTCATTATCTCTCTTTCTCTCAAACCTCCCCTAGAGGTGAGTTGTGGTGTGTATCCAATCATGCATTACACGTCTTTATTCATTACTTTTATCACATATTGTTACATTCACCTTCAGGAATGAATATGCATTCTCAATGCACAAGTCACATTCTCTTCAAATAATGGAGTATAATTATCACGATGTGCTTTATAAATTTTTCATACCAATTTGATGGTAAGTATTTCCTTCACCTACTGAAGGATTACTTCGAGAACCCTTATTATTCTCATTTTTTACAATTACCATTATGATGACTATTATTATTTGATCAATGGCATGGCCATGTTCATTGGTCAACCACTTGTCTTCATTTACTTATTATGCATTGCTACCATATTCACTTCAAGAATGGTGCAAATCAAGTGGGACAAGATTCATGCTTTTCCATGAAAAATATATTATTTTTCTTTAGTCATCACTACGTCATCCATATGGTGCATTGGAACTCAAACCCAATGCCTGACCCATATAAAGACATGTTAGGCCATAATGAGTTTGGACTCGAACCCAACTTTTACAATCATGGATCATCAGGACTCAAAACCCGATGTCTTACCCTCATGGTGCGTTGGGACTTGAATCCACCGTCTTATCCTTATATAATGTTTATCACAAATGGTTTGATTCACATCAGGAATGGAATATAATTTTATGTAGCCACATAGTAAAATCTATCATAAAAATAAGCAAAATAGAAATGATAAGAACTACTATCAATAAAAATATGATAGACTACAAACTCGCGTACTAGTATCCTATGTATAAACATGTCAATAAGAGAGTCACCATGTAGCGTTATTACTATGTGATGTATTACTGCAAACTAATGCATGGTGATTAAATAAAATGCACACAAGAATTGAAACACATAACTAAATATACTTAACTTAAAGAAACAAATAATCTTAAGTAATAACTATTGCTAGCATATTCTGTTTTAATACAGATGATGTCAAAATAGGCTAGTAAACATAATGATATCACTTTGTCAATTATCAGCATAAAAATGTTGCATCTAATTAGATTAGGCCATCGATCTTAAAAATCCTCGTTAATACATAACATGACCAGAATGTTTTTTAATGTTTCACAAAGATCTTTTAATATCATAGAAAATCAATGATAGCATGATGTTATAATTGTACAAGATCAATTTTAGAACTAGGAACAAAGGTAGTGGACATATACAGCCATCGAGCATGAAAACTTAAAATCAAAGCTTAGTTTTTTCTAAACAAAGCAACTACAAATCTTAAATTTTAACATAAGCTAAATACACAAAATAATACTCCCTGGACAATAGAGGCAAACTAAACATTAATATGGCATACGTAATAATGCCCATATTTTCATTGGTTCAACCAAATTGGTTCAAGGTTGTCGACCATTCATATCTTCTAGGTTGATTAAAGCTTCGTGCCGATAACGTATTACGAAACTTAGCTCAAAGTAATAATATAAAACAAGAAAATAGACAAGAATGTAGGGAGCAAGAGAGGATAGATTCTTATTTCTTCTATATATTAAAGTGTATACAATGTGATGCCAAAACCCTCTATTTATAGGATTACATAGAGGCATACAAAAGAATGCCATAAACATGACATTAACATTTGAGATCATGGAGGAAGATCATGGGGAGGTTATGGAGGTATGGGAGTTACAACTATAATGGTGAGAAGTAGTGGGAGTTATCTACATAATGGAGAAGAGTAGTGGGAATAACTTCTTTAGGAGTTATAGACATCCACTACAAAATAATATTTCATAACATAAAATTAATGGAGTATTTTCTTAACAAATCTACCCTAGCCTAGACTAGTCGAGCCTGTTTGCTGGACAGAACGAAGTTGATCTTGAAGTTGAATTGTTGTTGGGCCAGGCCCATATAGGATTTGGCCTTGATTCAATAGTTGAGCTCGCATTTCCATCCTTTTGTCAGATGTTTTTTCTCTTCCCTATAATGACTTGTGAATTATCACTTACCTAGCTTCACTATTATTTGTTGTTTGGATGCTTTAATTTCACTATTCTTTGAGCCGACGATTTGTCGGAAATATCCGCTCTATCTTTATAAGGTATGGATAAGGTTTGCGTACGCACTACCTTTCCCAGACCTATTTACGGAATTACACTGGGTTTATTGTTGTTATTGTTTTTACAACTAAAAGTTAATTTTTTCCCTTAAGAGATTTGTTGTCAAGGATCTGGTGACAAGAATAAAATTCTAATATTGCCCCGAGATTTTTCTAATAATGGTGGTGTCAGATTAGGGGTGTCAAATGGGCGGGTTGGGTCAATTTTGGGCGGGTCAAAATGGGTTGAGTCAATAATTGGGCGGGTCAAATGAAACCCGCCCAAAAGTTACTTGGGCTAAGGTGGGTCGAGTCAAGATGGGTTAAAATTCGGGTCATAACCCAACCCGCCCAACTCTTTTTTTGATGAACTAAGATAATTTCATTAAATGGCATCAAGAAGATGCATAGCAAAAAATATACAACAAAAGTGTGGCTGCTCATATACAAAAACTTACATAACTAATGAGCATACACAATCCCAAAAAGATTCAAAGCTAGTTACAGGGGCCTAGTTTAACCAAGTAAATAAATTGACTAGACAAGTTGCTTTAAGAGAGTGATTAGGAGTTGAAATCCCATCAAAACATCTGCGATTTCTCTCATTCCAAATGCACCAAAAAATTGTAGCAGGCGCCATTTGCCAAGTTTTATTAAACTTTAATTAATATGTATTATTTTCTAATAAATTGTATAATTACTAAATAAGGCTTTTTTGCTTTTGTTATGGTCATATTTAAAATATTAATCAAAAAATAAAATTATTTCTAAGATATTTTGACGAACTTACTCATGGATCAATTTGGACCAAAAAGTAGCCCAACTTTAAATGGGTTGAGATGAGTTGGGTCAAGATGGGCTAAGTTCAATAAATGGGCGGGTCAATAACCAACACAACCTTGGGCGGGTTGGGTGGGTCATTTGGGCTTGGGCCAAATTTGACAGCCCTATGTCAGATTAACTTGAATTAACATGATCGATGAGAATTACTTAGCCGATTGTAATTTTTTTTGGACTGTGGCGAAGCTACTGCTGTTGGTAGTCATGTTCGGACCAATTCGTATGTACCTTGATTTTTCTTCGTACTTCTAATGATATCTCTCTGCATGTAGTTTTAGTATTAAGGGTATAGGTAGAAATAATTAATAAAATTATAGTAAGTATTTCGTAATGATTTTTTTGTGCTAAATTGATTGTTAATTTGGACGGAGCAGTACAACTTGGATGTTTCTGATTAAGAAACAGAAAGCATGAAGCGTGTGGGAAATATAATTTCTTAATTAGGAGTATTGTACATTTTATTATGGGTTATTTTTCAATATTTACTTTTGTATTTCTAGTTCCAAAATTTAAGATATCAACCACTAATCAACACCATCCGTATGAGACAATGGATGAGATTGAGAGATCATATAACTTAATGCACTTCATTTTATCTGTACTTTAATTTGATTTGACACAAAAATTTAAAAATATAAAAAATACTTTTGAATGTTGTGCTGTTAAATTAAATATGTATATAACAATACATTCCAAAAATATCTTCTGAATCTTATGATCATCTCTTATCAGGGTATATCATCAAGGATAACATGATGATATGTTAGAATTTAAAACTTACAAGATATGAAAATGCGACGTTCTTTTTTAAATGAATTTTGAAAAAATAAAATAATAAGACGCATGAAATTGATGGAGTATTTTCTTCTTCCCCTACCCTAGACCAGTCGTGACTATTTCATCCTGCAAAAAAGTTCTCTTTCTTTTATGTTCAGATCAAATGACGAGAGAGTTGACAAACACAGAGCAAAAGAATAAACAAGGAAGAAATTGTACTCTGTAGTAAGTGTTCTTAAAAAAAAAAGGGAAGGACACAACATACGACATAGTAAACAAATTTGGCATCGGAATTAACAAAAAACATCCATATATCGCCAATGAACTAAAATTCATTTGTAATTACAAAATTCCATTCTCTATCGATTCAAGGCTCATCAAAGATTCATAAATCACTATTCATCGTCACAAAGGTGGAGCCGCGATTTGAATTTTATGGATTCTGAATTTATCACGGAACTCATAGTTCGTCTTAGTTACTGGATTCGTAATTAAATATTTATACCTATTTAACGAATTTTTAAATACAAATACCGTTAGGTGTTTGTCCAGATTTTCTTACCATAATTGGTTTTCCTATCTCTCGAAGGAAATGACAACATATTTACCATAATTGGGTTTTTCTTTTCCTAGAAGGAAAATATTATCCTTATATTTGGCTAGTTCCTTTTATTGTAGGAAAAGGTTTGAAGTTTTATATATTGAAGATCCGTCCTTCTCATTCAATAGCATCCATAATGTAGCCATATGGAGTTTGAGTTTGCCTCTTCGTGAGGTTGTTCTCTCGATATTTTGTACTATCTTTTTGTATAGTGGATTGCTCATCTCCGCTGTGGACGTAGGTCAATTGACCGAACCACGTTAAATGTTTGTGTCTTTTTTGGTAGATTTCTCTTTTGTTGTCTGATTTATCGTCGTTCAAGGTTTGCTTTGCTAGCTTCCGCATGACATCCGACTTATTTCAGTCCTAACAAATAGAACATTTAAGCGCTGGATTCAGCTGAACTTGCACCTGATAGGCTAACTCCGCCTCTGCATCATCGTCCTCAGAGTCGTCTTCCTCAGTGATTGTCTCTAAGCAAGGACCATTAAAAGTCTTCTTCTTAGGTGAAACGAGAATTGGAGGAGCTACCTCAATCAAAAACTTAGAATGAACCACTTTTTTCGCCATTCGGAACATAAAAGAACTTCAGATTTAGGGTTTTGCTAATTACTAATATAACCAAAAGCACAAATTTCAAGATGTTTGAGGTGTTTTGGAGATGGGTTCGTAATATATATAATGAGAGATAGAAGCGCACTAATTAATTAAAGTTTTTGAAAAAATGAATAGAGAAAGACAGTGGAAAATGCACTTCAGAACTTTCTTTAACTAGGAATTAAGTTTCTAGTTACAGGAAACAAAAACATGAAGCATGTGGGAAATGACAAAAGTAAAAAACAAATACTCAATATTTTGTTATGGGAAGATTAAGATATCTTGTCCGTTGTTTTCAAGTTCCTGAAATTAAAATTATAACACCAACTAAAGCCATACAAGAGTTGCAAAGAGATCGGTTTCTAAGATTTAAATATCACACATATAATTTGTGGGGTGGTGTCCAACATCAACAGCAACAACAATAACATACTCAGTATTATCCCATATTGTGGGGTCTGAGGAAGATAATATGTACGCAGACCTTATCTCTACCTGTGAGGATAGAGAGACTGTTTCTAATAGACCCTCGGCTCAGAAAATCATTATAAGCACCACATTATCGTGGGGTCATGTCCAAATGAATCTCAAATGAGACAAGATTTGTATATATACTTTTTAATTATTCTTAATTGTTAATTATTATGACTTGTTGTATTTTTCAATAATTTTTAAAAGTATAAATTTTATTCAAACATCTCAAAGATTTTATGTGCAAATTTACGGTCGAAATGAAGAAATTTAACTCTTGAAAATAAAATTGTATCATATAAATTAAAACAGAGAAAAGGCCGATTGCTTTTTCACTCCCTTAATGAAAGCTTCAAGCTTTTTTCTTGTCTTTTCCGCAACCCATGAGTTCACGAGTTTTACCTTTTAATTGTCATTCTTTAACTTAATAGTTTATTATGCACACCAATTAAAGTTATATCTTCTTAGAAAAGTATTTTACGACTACTTTCATCCTGGTCCCTACATCATGCATAAAGAAGCTACCTTTGATGAATACTTTAATTTTATTTAATACTAACCAATAATTTGCTGCAATGTATTAGTTGTGCTACAAAACATGGAGATTGTGTTGTCGTTTATTTAAGTGTACATTTTCTTTTTAAAAATAATTTAATATGAAAATATGTGAGTGACTACCACTTTTAGGATTTAAGTGAATTGGAGTCTCTGTTTGAAATTCAAGGGCAAAGGCGAAGCTGGAGTATAATATTTATACGAGTTCATATGAATTCAATAGTTTAATATATACATATATTTAAAAAATTATTAAATATCTATAAATATTTGACCATAAATCCTAATATAACTATATATGAACTTGAGGTTGACGTAAAAATTGATAAACTTAGAATCTTGAATACTTCTCTATTCAAATCATGAATCAGCCTCTGTTTAAGGGATAAATCGATCTTTGATAAGAGGGCTATGCCCAATATTTTAGGTATTATCTCTTAAGCCTCAAGTTAGTGAAGAGGTTTTAGGTTTGAATCTCTCTGTAACGACTGCTAAAGAAGAAGAAAGAATTTAAGGAAAAAATTTGTGATTTCATTCAATTGACACCTACAACTGAGCAGAGAATGTCCTTTTTAAGATGGACAGTGACAACTGTTGTTAAAATAACAACCTAATTGAGGAGACAACACGTGTCCCGCTTCTAGAACTTTTCCTAAGCTTCCCTCCTAAGGGCTAAAATGAAAATAATTAAACTTATGGGTTTAAAGAACCCAACATTTTTATTTACAAAAGGTCCGTTATTAACAAATACTCATAAGTCTTCTTCTTAAGAGTGATGATCTCAAATCGTCACATTCCACTCTCGTTCAGCAAGAAACTTGAGTGATTCAAGGTTCATCAATATTCGGAAATTGAGATTTTAAGGAGTATTCTTCCCATGTTGCCTCTTCTGGTGATAAACTTGTCCACTGGACCAATACTTGAGTTGAAGCTTTATTCCCCTTTTTCACCATTTTTCGATCAAGAATGGCTATTGGCTCTGCAAGCATTTGGCCCTCCTGGTTGCACAAAGGTGGATTTTGTGCTGCAAAATTCTGGTTGCTAATGGTTTTCTTTAGTTGAGATACATGAAAAACTGGGTGAATGCGAGAACTCGAAGGCAGCTTGAGTTTGTACGCCACTGGTCCAACCTTCTGAATAACCTCATAGGGGCCAAAGAATGATAATTTCAAATTTCTTCTTACCGCTACTGACACTTGCCTGTAAGGCTGCAAATTGAGAAACACCCAATCCCCAATTTCAAATTTCCTGTCAATCCTGTGTCTATCTACATTTTGCTTCATTCTGACCCGAGCCTTTTCGAGGTTGTCCTTGAGGATTCGAGCCATTACTTGTCTGTTCCTAATGATTTGATATGCCGGGCTCAATGGAGATTGTGCAATTAGCTCAAAGGTGGGTTGTGGAGGCTCATATCCATATAAGGCTTTAAAAGGAGTCATTCCAATTGCTTATTGGAAGTTGGAATTGTACCAAAATTCTGCTAAAGCCACCCACTTTCTCCATTCTGAGGGACGGTGACCCGTCATGCATCTTAAGTATGTTTTCAAGCAACGATTCAATCTTTCAGATTGCCCATCGGTTTGTGGGTGGTATGCCGAGCTCATTCGCAATTGCACCCCCAACCCTTTGAACAGTTCTTTCCATAGTGTGCTTATGAAAATTAGATCCATATCCGACACAATTGAACTAGGCAATCCATGTAACTTGCAAATGTTGTCTAGAAAGACTTGCGCAATTTGACTGGCTGAATATGGGTGTGTGAATGTGAAGAAATGGGCATATTTGGGTGTAGCGATCGATTACCACCAAAATGGAGTCTTTACCCGACGACTTAGGTAAACCATCAATAAAATCTATAGCCACATGCTCCCAAGCCCATGACGGAATAGGCATTGGTTGCAAGAGGCCCGGATATGCAACATTTTCCTCTTTGTTGCGTTGACAAACTTCACAACTTTGGACTTGTATTTTTACTTCGCTAGGCAAGTTAGGCCAGTAAAATAAAGCCTTCAACCTTTGTAATGTATCCAATACTCCTGAGTGTCCTCCCCATGGTGTAGAATGCATATAATTGATTAGCCTTGATCTTAGGTTGCTCTTTTCTCCGACCCAAACTCTGCCACGATACCTGAGGATGCCCTGTTGTAATGAAATGTTAGGTACTACATTTGGGTCCAACGAGAGGTTAGTGAGCAATTCTTGAATCCTTGGGTCATTCTCATAGCTCTCTACCACTTCAGACACCCACTTTGGCTGGGCTATGGACAATCCTAAACATTCCTCTTCCTCCTCTGTTCAAACCTTCTTGACAGAGCATCTTTGTCACGCCGAACCTGGGCCTGGACGTAACACGGCACCCGGTGCCTGACTACATGCAACCGAGCGAACCAACTGGCTGGCTGAATCAACATGTGATATCATAACATACTGAATGCGGAAGATAAACTAACACATGATAATATACTAAAATTCTAGATGATATAAATCAAAGTGCGGAAATACTAATACAATTCTGAAATATATTTGTAGCCCACATGGCTTAATATGAAAAGCCTGCGACTCTTTCTAGCTATTACTCTAGTCTATGAAGCCTCTAATGAAGCACTGAAAACACTGACTGTCTGAAATACTGAAGACTATAAGGTAATGCTAATGCCCCGAAAGAATTGGGGATCACCAAATAGCTGGTATGAGAATCCTAGCGCTCTGAATCGTCAACGTGTAAATCATTACCTACATCGTGAAATGCAGGCCCCGGGCAAAAAGGATGTCAGTACATTTGAATTGCACTGGTATGAAAGCAACTGAAAGAAAGAATTATAAATGCTGAAACTGAAACTAAACTAGTAACTGAGAATTGGTAATTAATAACTGAAATGATAACTATTGAAACAGAAACTAAAATGATAACTGATAACTGAAATGATAACTGATAACCGAACTGAACAAAGGAAGTAAGGATATGAATACTCCCTCTTCTGAATGATGAACAACCTGTTTATCTGAATAAGCAACGGCCTCGGGCCCAATATATATATGTGCACAAGCTACGGCCTCAGGCCCAAGTATACGTATACATAACTACGGCCTCATACCCAAAAATGCATAAAGCATAAACTACGGCCTCATGCCCCAAACATGCATAAAGCATAAAATACGGCATCAGGACCAAGTATGCATAAAGCATATAAACTACGGCCTCAGGCCCAAATACAGGTGTTCAACATTCAGGAATTTAAAATCAGGAACTAAGAATCATACTGCAATACATAATAGTGAAGTACTAAATCACCCTGAGTTACATGATACTGGAATACTAGATTACACTGAGTTACATAATACTGGAATACTGAACAGGACTAGACTGAGATATGTATTCTTGAACTGATTATGAACACTGAAACTTCAACTGTTTATGGCATACTGAGTAATCTATACTAAGACTCGGGGGAATCAAACCCAAGTCTATATTGAATACGCACTGAGCTCACAACGTTCAGAATGAATGTCATGAACGAGTTATGAAGCTAGAGAATAAAAGTTCTACAACTATTCAAGGAACTAGGCTAAACTATATTTCTGAGGCAATTAGTAACGTCGTAAAAGAAACGTAGTGAAGGGAGAATCATTAACATTCCCAAACATAGAGAGTTAGTCTCACATACCTTAACTTCCTGCTCTTGAGCATAATACAACGTTTTTCAACCCTTTCAACTTTAATCTAAATCAATACAAGTCAAACGGATTCCATATTAGCAATAATTCTCATGTTTTGGTCACTTAAGTATCTTATCAAACACTTGGTGAAAATAAAGCTTCATAGTCCTTATTAATGGTGTCTCTACACCCAATAACCCATTCTCTTGTTCCTAGATAAATTCTAAAGTCTCAAATGGTTATAATCAATATTATTCTTTATCACCCATAAGGTAAACAACACCCTTAACCAATAATCAACAATCAACACCCCAAACCTATAATCGTTCATGCTTTTCTATCAAACCCATCAACTCATATCTCATGAACTAGGTTTTATAATCATTAAACCAATGCTAGAATCAATTAGAGGGTGAAGACATTACCTCTTTGAAGTTCAATCCCCTTGAATTTGAATTCTAGGGTTCCTTCTCTCAACAATGATGTCCCAATCGAATATCTAATGATATTGAGGGTTTACCCATGTTAATAAGATGTTGGAAAATTAAAATTAACTTAGAATCGCCATTAGAACTTACCTTGGGTGGTGGAGGGACCCTTAAGGAGTTAGGTTTTTGAGAGCTTTCCTTTCTAGAGCAAGTTTTTATGTTTTGGGGCTGTGGGGGACGAAATAGGGCTTAAAAAATGACTCCCCAAGTCCGCCACCGCGCCCCTATAGGCCTGACCGCGGTCCCAACCGTGGTATATAGCAGGAACACTGCCTCACGACCGCGGTCGCGGTCCGGGCGCGATGGTTGCGCACTGTTCTATAAAATAGGCATAACTTTTTGCACAGAGCTGCATTTGGGCTGAACAATATATCGTTGGAAAGCTACTTCAAAGGCCTACAACTTCCATCTTTTGAGTTTTCCCGAATTCCTTACACAGTTTCACTAACTGCTACTGGAAGACGGACCTTTTGTAAACTTAGTCGATTTTGTCGAATCTTATGCACCTCACTCTCCATCTTGATTCCAAAACAACTATTTCACCAATAATCATCCTTCTAGGACTTCATATGCCTAAGATATCAAACTAATACCCATTTAACATATCCACACCTAGTCCGAATGTATGGGGTGTTACATTATCTCCCCCTTGGGATCATTCATCCTCGAATGATTGTCCTGACAGTAACTTCTGCTAACTCCGGACCTTAAACGGGTCTGGTGGAAACATGAACTTTCATTAACACTTGCATACTAAACTGAATGAATACATGATTACTGAACTGTTGAGATACTAAACTGAATGACTACTGCATTGATTGGATATTGGTCTGCGATGGATACGTGAATACTAAACTAACATAGGTATATGAATATTGAACTGGCAAGAATATTTCAGTAATCTGAGTACTAAGCTGGAATGAATGTCTAAGTATTGGACTAACATGAGTAGCTGAGTATTGAGCTGACATGAGTATCTGAGTACTGAACTGACATGAGTATCTGAGTACTGAACTGACATGAGTATCTGAGTACTGGAAACTTGAATTTTATAACATGACACGTGAAATACTGGTTGTACCACCACTAATTACGGTGGCAACTCCAACTCATAAGCTAATTGACCGATCCTTCGCAAGAATCTATATGGCCCAATATAGCAGGGACTATGCTTCCCCTTCTTCCCAAATCTCATAACGCTTTTCATAAGCGAAACTTTCAGAAACACCCAATCATCAACTTGAAACTCTAGGTTTCTATGTCGCACGCCCGAATAGGACTTTTGGCGGCTCTGAGTTTTCTTCAAACGCTCTAGAATCAACTTAACTTTCTCTATAGTCTGATAGATCGAATCGGGTCCTAAGAACTCCAACTTCTCCAACTTCGAACCAACCAATTGGTGATCTACACCTTCGCCCATACAGAGCTTCGTACGGTGCCATCTTGATACTAGAGTGGTAGGTTATTATTAGCAAGGTCAATGAGAGGTATGTGATCATCCCAATTACTTTTAACATCAAGGACATATCCTCAACTGTTTGAATAATGCGCTCTGCCTGGCCATCTTTCTGAGGATGAAAAACTTGTACCTAATCCTTTCTGAAAGGACTTCTAAAAGTTCATTTTAAACTGAGCACCATAGTGCCAAATGACGGACAATGGATTCCCATGCAATCAGACGATTTTCTGAATGTACAACTTGGTATAATTTTCTACTGAATCTGTAGTCTTTACTGGCAAGAAATGTGCTGACTTGGTAAGTCGATTTACAATCATCCAATCAAATCATGCTTTTAAAATGAGCAAGATAGTCCCGTTATAAATTTCATATTTACCATTTCCACTCAAAATATGTGTATTCTGTGATAAAACACTAGGCTTTCTGCTGCTCGACTTTCACTTGCTGACAATTCGGAGAATTGGCTGCAAACTATGCGACGTTCTTTTTCATGTCGTTCGACCAATAATTCTCCTTGGTCATGATGCATATTTGAGGAACCTGGATGGAAAGAATACCTGGAATTATAGGCTTCTAACATGATCTTCCCTCGTTATGTCCAACTATGTCTGAAATACACAATTTGTCTTGGTACCTCAAAGTACCATCATCTCCCCCTTATTCAAAAGCCATCATCTTATACTTGTGAATCTCCTCTTTCAACTGCAACACGTAGGGATCATCAAATTTTTCCCTTCTCTTCGGCTACTAAGGGGGGACAAGTCCTGTTCTAGACAACAACTCTGTCATCTTCGTAGTCCGAAATCGAACTCCTATCTTGGCTAAGTGGTGAACTTCTTTCACTATTCCTCTTGTCTGCCTCAATCATGAGCTATACTTCCCATACTTGATTATCTTTTTAAGGTACTTCCTAAAAACACTTATAGCATTGTTGCGAGCTAAGTCTTTGACTTGTGCTCCAAAATTAGAATCTTGTGCAATGGCATTACCCTCGTGATACAAGCTTGGGCATGATTTTATAGCTTTTCTGTGATCACTTTATCATCAATAACTAAACTCGGTGATCATTCTACTCACTTTGTGTTTCTTACACGTGCTAGACATAATCCCTGTGGTAATTATACAATTTTTCCTCATTACCGAACTGATTTTCTTTTTCATATCCTATGCTAACTATTCGGGTTTCAAATCTCTAACTGGACTTACTGAAAATTTTCACATCACCCCTTAGACCAAAGGTCTTATACTTGTGGATCCTTGTCTTTTTGTTGGGATCCAAATAACTTTCCTTATTTTCTGCAATTCTTTGCACCCTACGTCAATGACGACTCATCTTCCAACTTACTTCTGAGAAATCTTTCTTACTAGGAAAAACTAAATTATTCACTTAACGGAAAGCTAATGTATTTACAACTATCATACACAAGCTTAATAATTTAACTCTGCTCACACTGCCAATCTTGGAGAAACCACATTTCGATAATTCCTAAAGGCTATTCTTCTATAGTTTGTGCTCTCACTACTAGCTAATTTTTTTTTCCACTGCCACTGTACTTCGAGTTTAACTTAAACTCTTTGGGTTCTAACACACGTTCGGTATTTCAAACTGTCATCCACTCACTAGAGCTAACCTGGCTAAGTGAATCAAATTGTACCTCTACTAGCTCTGCTGAAAGTGCTAATTCACTATATCAACTCAAAACTTACTTACTATTCTTTTACTAACCACCTGCTTCCATCATGTTTTCTTTCTCTGCTTTGAATAACTAAAGTGAAGCATAAGGTTATTCTAACTTCCCTCACCATCCGGCCCTGTTCTACGGTTGCATACTATCCCTTTTTTCTTCTTCTAAACTATGTGTATTGATCACACTTAGGGAATTCATCTGCCTTAAATGAAATTGGAATATTTAACCCCAAACTTTCTATACAATACTAAATCATATCCTACTATAAACATCCCGGGTAATCATTTAGTCACATAACCTAAGGGGGAACTACCATATCTTTTATCTTACATCAATAGCTGCTTCTTATAGTAACTTACTAACGTGGTACTTCTAGTTCTGAGTTGAATAAATATGAACAACTTAAAATCTTTCTCTGAAATTCACTATTGGCTGCTCTTGGTTCTCATTGCATACATCATATCTTCTAGTAATTTGCATGAGTTCTACGAAAAATACATCTCTAATAATGACAATCGTTTTTGACTCCTAGGTATTTTACCCTTAGACTCTTTTCTGTCCAAACTATAGTGACCAATGTTAGGGTCTGACACCTGAACTATCATCATCCAACTTGTGGCTCCATTTCCAAAAATTAAATGAAGTTGTTCTAGGAGGTAAAACACATACGAATACATTACCATGCACAAACTTATCTTTCAAGGTATACCATCATCTGATAAATCACTTCCTGTGCCCTCCGGTGAGTCTTGGTCTTAATCCGAACCTAAAATATGTGAAGATTTCGCTATGATCACTGTTACTTACATTTTCTTTTAGCACCCATAGGCATCATTGTATACTCACCAATCACCAGGATTTTGATACACTGAAAGTTAGATATTTGGTAAACATATAACTGAATACTGGCGCACTGAATAACCATAAACTTGCTAACTGAAAGACTGTATAACTGGTAACTGAGGTAAACTGATAACCATAAGACATGATAATTGCTTTTGTACTTTCTGATAAGGTTATGCTCTAATATGTACTACTATGCATTGCATCCCACTTTTAACATCCTCTCAAGTCTCAAATTTACCAACCTGTACTCCATAATTATACCCCAATGGACAATTATCCTCTCTAGGATCTTAGGTTTCTCCTGCGCGTCGCTTGGACATCCAATACGTTTGGAATTCGATAGGAAGAGAAGGCTACCTATTACTCTAAGTATCATGGCACGATCTAGAGTAGAAAGAAGTGAGGCAATCCTGGATGTCTTGGTAGTTAACCATTTATATGAGTGGTCCGCACACACATATAAAGGAAACTCCACTGGACACTGCTTCATAGACTCCCTAAGACTCTTGAAACTAGTGCTCTGATACCAAGCTTTGTCACGCCCCGAACCTAGGCCTGGACGTAACGCGGCACCCGGTGCCTGACTACATGCGACCGAGCGAACCAACTAGCTAGCTGAATCAACATGTGATATCATAACATACTGAATGCGGAAGATAAACTAACACATGATGATATACTGAAAGTCTGGATGATATAAATCAAAGTGCAGAAATACTAATACAATTCTGAAATATATTTGTAGTCCACATGGCTTAATATGAAAAGCCTGTGACTCTTTCTAGCTGTTACTCTAGTCTATGAAGCCTCTAACGAAGCACTAAAAACACTAACTGTCTGAAAATACTGAAGACAGTAAGGTAATGATAATGCCCCGAAAGAACTTGGGATCACCAAATAGCTAGTACGAGAATCCTAGCGCTCTGAATCGTCAACGTGTAAATCATTACCTGCATCGTGAAATTCAGGCCCGGGCAAAAGGGTCGTCAGTACATTTGAATTGTACTGGTATGTAAAGCAACTGAAAGAAAGAATTATAAATGTTGAAACTGAAACTAAACTAATAACTAAGAATTGGTAATTGATAACTCAAATGATAACTATTGAAACAGAAACTGAAACGATAATTGATAACTGATAACTGAAATGATAATTGATAAGTGATAACTGATACTGAAATGATAACTGATAACTGAACTGAATAAAGGAAGTATGAATACTCCCTATTCTGAATGATGAACAACCTGTTTATCTGAATAAGCTACGGCCTTGGGCCCAATATATATATGTGCACAAGCTACGACCTCAGGCCCAAGTATACGTATACATAACTACGGCCTCGGGCCCAAAAATGCATAAAGCATAAACTACGGCCTCAGGCCCAAACATGCATAAAGCATAAACTACGGCCTCAGGCCCAAGTATGCATAAAGCATATAAACTACGGCCTTAGGCCCAAATACAGGTGTTCAACATTCAGGAATATAAAATCAGGAACTAAGAATCATACTGCAATACATGATAGTGAGGTACTGAATCACCTTGAGTTACATGATACTGGAATACTGGATTACACCGAGTTACATAATACTAAATACTGAATAGGACTAGACTGAGTCACTGAGATATGTATTCTTGAACTGATTATGAACACTGAACTTCAACTGTTTATGGCATACTGAGTAATCTATACTAAGACTCGGGGGCATCAAACCCAAGTCTATATTGAATACGCACTGAGCTCACAACGTTCAGAATGAATGTCATGAGCGAGTTATGAAGCTAGAGAATAAAAGTTCTACAACTATTCAAGGAACTAGGCTAAACTATATTTCTCAGGCAATTAGTAACGTCGTAAAAGAAACGTAGTGAAGGGAGAATCATTAACATTCCCAAACATAGAGAGTTAGTCTCACATACCTTAACTTCCTGCTCTTGTGTATAATACAACCTTTGTCAACCCTTTCAACTTTAATCTAAATCAATACAAGTCAAAGGGATTCTATATTAGCAATAATTCTCATGTTTTGGTCACTTAAGCATCTTATCAAACACTTGGTGATAATAAATCTTCATAGTCCTTTTTAATGGTGTCTCTACACCCAATAACCCATTCTCTTGTTCCTATATAAATTCTAAAGTCTCAAATGGTTATAATCAACATTATTCTTTATCACCCATAAGGTAAACAACACCCTTAACCAATAATCAACAATCAACACCCCAAACCTATAATAGTTCATGCTTTTCTATCAAACCCTTCAACTCATATCTCATGAACTAGGTTTTATAATCATTAAACCAATGCTAGAATCAATTAGAGGGTGAAGACATTACCTCTTTGAAGTTCAATCCCCTTGAATTCGAGTTCTAGGGTTCCTTCTCTCAACAATGATGTCCCAATCGAATATCTAATGATATGGAGGGTTTTCCCATGTTAAAAAGATGTTTGGAAATTAAAATTAACTTAGAATCACCATTAGAACTTACCTTGGGTAGTGGAGGGACCCTTAAGGAGTTAGGTTTTTGAGAGTTTTCCTTTCTAGAGCAAGTTTTTATGTTTTGGGGCTGTGGGGGACGAAATATGGCTTAAAAAATGACTGCCCAAGTCTGCCACCGCGCCCCTGTAGTCCTGACCGCGGTCCCGACCGTGGTAAATAGCAGGAACACTGCCTCACGACCTCAGTCGCGGTACGGGCGCGGTAGTTGCTCACTGTTCTGTAAAACGGGCATAACTTTTTTCACAGAGTTCCGTTCGGGCTCCAGAATCTATCGTTGGAAAGCTATTTCAAAGGCCTACAATTTTTATCTTTTGAGTTTTCCTAAATTCCTTACACATTTTCAATAACTGCTGCTGGAGGACGGACCTTTTGTAAACTTAGCCGATTTTGTCGAATCTTATGCACCTCACTCCCCATCTTGATTCCGAAACAACTATGTTCACCAATAATCATCCCTCTAGGACTTCATATGTCTAAAATATCAAATTAATACCCATTTAACATATCCACACCTAGTTCGAATGTACGGGGTGTTACAATTTGCTGCCAAATTTTCAACTCCTTTCCTATATTGAATGTCATAATGCAAGCCCAATAACTTGGTGATGCCTTTTTGTTGTAAGGATGTAGTAATTCTTTGGTCTCTCAAAAACTTGAGAGAAAAATTATCCGGTTTGATCACAAAGGGTCTTGGCTGGAGATAATGACGCCACTTCTCAACTGCCATCAACAGTGCAATGAGCTCCTTTTCATAAGTTGAAAGCCCAAGGTGTTTAGGACTTAAGGCTTGACTGAGATAGGCTATGGGTCTGCCTCCTTGGGTCAAGACTGCCCGTACTCCTTTGCCACTGGCATCCACTTATACTACAAAAGGAGTAGTAAAAGTTGGTAAAGAAAGCATAGCGGCCTGACTTATTTCAGTTCACCAAAGGCAGTAGTGGCTGCTTCATTCCATTGAAAATTCCCCTTTTTTAGAAGACTTGTAAGCGACTTACTGATGGTAGCAAAATTGCATATAAATCGCTTGTAGTAACCCGTAAGTCCAAGGAACCCTCTATGTTCTTTAATTGTCTTGGGTTGTGACCACCCAAGCATAGCTTCCACCTTTGCTTTGTCTGTGCTTACCCCTTCCCCTGAAATGATATGGCCCAAATACTATACTTTAGTTTGTGCAAATGAACACTTTGACCTCTTAGCCACCAACTGATTTTCTCGTAGCACCCTAAACACAAGTTCCAGACGTTTGAGATGATCCTGTAGTGTTGCACTATAAATTAAAATGTCATAAAAAAATACCAAGACAAACTTGGTCGGTGCGTATGAGGTAAGGCCTGAAAATATTGTGCATTAAGGCTTGAAAAGTGGTCGGTGCGTTAGGTAGCCCAAAAGGCATAACTCTAAATTCCCATAATCCATGATGAGTTTTAAAAGTCGTTTTGTACTCCTCACCCTCTTTCATTCTAATTTGGTGATATCCTGAACGAAGGTCCAATTTGGAGAACAATTTGGCGCCATTGAGCTCATCCAGTAAATCTTCTACCACCGAAATTGGGTATTTATTCTTCAATGTTGCTTCATTTAGTTTCCTGTAATCCATGCACATTCGCCAACTTGAATCCTTTTTCTTTACCAAAATGACTGGAGAGGAAAAGGGGGATATACTGGGAGCGACCGTCTGGGCATCAAGCATTTCAGCCACTATTCTTTCAATGGCGTTTTTCTGTTCAAACGAGTACCTATAGGGCTTGAGATTTACTGGCTTGACCCCAGGTAGTAGCTAGATCCGATGGTCGCAGCTCTGATGTGGTGGTAACCCTCGTGGCTCGTCAAAGATGTCCTCATTTTTGGTCAATAAGTACTGGATTTCTTCAGGAATGGTCTCCCTGTTATGGGCTGGATCCTCTTGGCCTAACTCGAAGAGTTGGCCCATGTAACTGCATTGTCCAGTAAGCAACAACCTGTCTATTGTTTTAGCATCAGCTATGGACAGGGCTTGCGACTCTTGATCCCCTAGTAACGTTAGTCTTTTGTTTCGTTTAATGAAGGTGATGCTCAAGGGACGAGTATGTAGTAAAACTGGGGCAATTGTGTTGAGCCAGTCCATTCCTAACACCATATCACAGCCTCCTACTTTCAACAGCCCCACTTGAAAGACAAACTCTTCTTCGCCCATTTTCCACTTAAAATTTGGACTAAACTCATGACAGTCCAGAATGTGACCACTAGCAACCTTCACCTTCATGGGCTTTTGAAGCCATTGGACCTGGGCCTTCAAGTTTTTGACCACTTGTGGATCCACAAAACTGTGGGTCGACCCACTATCAATTAAAATTATCATCATACAATTCTTTACCCAACCTTGTATTTTGATTGTTTTAGCATTGGATCCCAAGCCCAATACTGCATTGATTGAAACTTCACCCTATTCTTGGTCCTGAGATTCCGGTTCTTCCCCTATTCCTCCTGTTTCTTCCACCATTACTTCTTCCACACTCTCCTCCCCTGCCATGGTATTTAACGCCTTGGCCTTACATTGGTGTTCTGGGTGATATTTCTCGTGGCAAGTAAAATAAATGTTTTGGGCTCTCATTGTTTCATAGGAAAGATTTTTGGAAGTAGTGGCTCGATTAACAAAAGGTGTTTGGGCTTTTGGTGGCTGTGTGAGATGGGCATTTCTTTGGGTCATGAAATTGGGTGTTTGACCGGTGGAATTAAACCTTTGGATCATCTGATTACTCTTGAGAGCACTTTTTGCTATGAACTTTTTGTTCATGGCTTCCACCTTTTTTTCATGAATTTTTGCAAAGTCATATGCAGCCACCAAGGTACGAGGATTAGCAATTGATACATTATCTTGAATATCCAATGTAAGGCCACTAATGAAACACTCAACAAAATATGCCTCGTCTAAATTAGGATTTGTAACCCCCCATCAAGCACCTTAATTCTTCGAACTTCTTTTGATAACTTTCAACGTCGGCCACTTGTTGCACTTGTTTAAATTCCCTAATAATTTGATTTTGCCTAATATTTCCATAGCGTATACATACATCTAGGAAAAACATAGGCCAAGTCAACCTTCCTCTTTTGTCCAACACATAACTATCAAATATCGTATCAATTTCATCCTTCAAATTCATGGAGACATATGTCATTTTCTCCTCCTCGTCCACACCTGTTCCAACAGTCATGACTATTCTGAAAGGTTGCAAACCTCTTCGGAAACATCACCAAGTTGGCTATAAATAGACCTTCAAATCCCAGAATATTTACTTACGAAATTTTCTGATTATCTTCTTCTTCTGCACTAAAATTTCAGTGTGTTTTGCTGCCATCGAGTGGTTCGCTGATCATCGGCATTTTTGGTACCAACACTCCGGTGAGTTAAATCGTTCTATCCTGGGAGGATATATTCCAGAACCTCGGGTACTTGAGGGGAATAATTTCCTTAAGGACACACTGTGTATTCAGTGGGCTCGATTTGTTCCTACAACGTTTTCAAAAATTATTTTGAAGTTCGAATATTATTTTTTAGAATTGTTTCTACTAACTTTCTATTTTATTTTTTCAGAAAGATTACTGTTTTATTTACTTACAGCAATACAGATAAATAACAATTATAACATGTTTAGAACAATATGAACGAAGAGAATGAACTTACCACTTCATCTCTTTTTGTCTACTATAGTATCAAATCTCTTATTTGTTGAATCTCCAGCTAGAGGGGAAAAAAAGCTCAGCTACAATAGGCTGGTCATACTCAAATACATGTTGTTACTAGTCGTGATGCAAAAACTGGTAAAAGGAAAAGCAGCAAATTATAAAGATGTTATGATCAAACATTTGTTGCAATGGATATGCATATATTCATGATGGAATGGTTGAAAAAATTTCGAGCACTCAGATCAAGGGAACTATGCCTGACATGAGAAAAGTTATGCAGCAGGTGCAGTTATGTTATGGCCATGTTCATGAAACAATTCAAAAAATTATTTGCCTTGATCAACAAAATTTCTTCAACTATAAAATTTTGGTGACTTAGACTTTGAACCTCTTTTAATCTTGACGAAAGTGGTGTTTAATATTTTTTATCTTCTTTTCTTTACTTTTTGCTGTAACAATTAGAGGAGAAAACCAAAATTCATGACCCACACCCTCCTCTATATAGGGCTAGTCATGTGGTACACTGGACGTCGTCTAGACTCAATATTTGTTCACTTCATATTAACCTTTTAACAGTCAAGCTTATCTTCTGTTCTTATAATTTTGAATATAAAAGATATGAAAAATATATATTTTTGTAATTGCTCTTGATCCCTAAAGAGAACTGTACAGCACCTTATTTAGAGGGATACTATGGAAACCTGTCTATTTAGGTGCTCGTCCTCTTATTATTTTTACTTACCTTGTCCTTGAACTGGTTTCTTCGCCTTAGGGTTTAGTCCTAGGCATGCGCTTAACAGGATTCATGGTTACCATATAAGAAAGAAGGCTGGTGCCTTTCATGAAAGGAAGTTCATGTGACTCTGTTATGCTCTCTTTTCTACTGGTCATATTTCTCCTAGGCTGACATAACTTACCGTTTCTTGTTTAGGGCATTACATTCCACACTTAGATGTTGCTCTTCTAGACCACAATGAGTATTCAAGTTTAGTGCTGAATGACTATGACTGACTTTTAATTTCTTGGGAAGATTTAAAATACAAGTTTATCATAGAAATGAGATTTGTAACATCAATATCTGGTGTGCTTATACATCTTCTCATTAGTTCAGCTGGACTTCTTTTGTTGTTTTCTTTTGTTTCTTAAATTTGATAGGAGGTAGAAATTTTAATTAAATTCTTTTTACCTGTACCCATGTCAATAATTGAAAATTACCTAATTCAAATGAGTTTTCAGATAACAGTTTTAAGGAGAGATGTTACTCGGGTATTAGCTAGACAGATTCTACTCAGAGGTAGAAAAAAGTTGGCGATAAAACATTTTAACATTTGGGGTGTGTTTGGTACGAAGGAAAATATTTTCCAATTTTTCCATGTTTGGTTGGCATAAATGTTTTGGAAAATATTTTCCTTATCAATTCATTTTCCTCCAATTGGAGGAAAATGTTTTCCTTATCAAAAGAAGGAAAAACATTTTCCAAAGCTCCTTCTCAACCTTCCCCACCCTCACCAACCCACCCCACCTCATCTCCAAATTTTTTTTTTTCAAATATCAGTTTGTCCGTTACCACCCCACCCTACTACCCCTCCAGCCCCTCCCCCCCTCCCGCGCGCAAAAAAAAACTTTTTACTTTTTTTTGTAATTTAAATTTCTGTTTTTTTTTTGTTTTACTGCACCCCAGCCCGTCCCCTTAAATTTTTTTTTTTTTTTTTGCAATTTCAAATTTCTGTTTTTTCATTTTCTGCACCACTCACCCCATACCC
>NW_017672921.1:137459-160639 GCF_001879085.1 Nicotiana attenuata
TAAAAAAACTTTTTACTTTTTTTTTGTAATTTAATTTCTCGTTTTTTGTTTTACTGGCCCCCACGCCCCTTACCCCCCCCCCCCCCCTCCGGAAAAAATTGTAAATATATTTTTCGGTTTTAATCTTACTATTTATCGATTTAAAGGCTTCATGTTTATTATATCTAAATTATTTATGAATACTCTTGAGAAATCATTTTCCTTAATTTGCGTACCAAACACCGGAAAATGAATAAGATTACTACTTGTTTTCCAAGAAAATATTTCTTGAAAAATATTTTCCGTTATACCAAACACACCCTTGAACTTTGATTTTTTGCAGATTGACTTTCAAGAAAACAACTGTCATATGATATGTAGCCTAAGTCAGGGTCAGTATAAACATATAAATCGCTATTATATGTAGGGGTGTTCATAAAAATCCGAAAAACCGAACCAAACCGACCAAAAAAACCGATACTTTTTGGTTTGGTTTGGTTTTGGTTTTGAATTTTAAAAATCGATCAAATTTGGTTTGGTTTTGGTTTTAATCAGAAAAAACCGAACCAAACCGACTATAGGAGTAGCTATTTCAAATTTATTATTACACCTATATATATCTATATTGTTATACAAAGTTTCAAAATTTTTATGGTAAATGTTAATAGTTTGCACTTTTAATATAGTTCTTTACCTTTACATTCTAGTTTGATTGGCAGTTTTCTTTTGTTTTGTATAAGAATCCATTTCGTGATAAAAATAACATATTTTTAATTGAGTCCTTAAATTATTCATCACTATTTGATTCAATTATCATCAATATATCTTGGTAAATAATAGACTTCTCAAAGGGCAACTAATTAGATTTCTCAAAGGGCAACTAATTTGATAGTGTTACATTGAAAATGTGGTCGCCCGAATATGTGTTTGGTAGTGTATGTCTTATATTTAAGAAAAAACCGAAAAACCGACATAAACCGAATCGAGAAAAACCGACTTAATTGGTTTGGTTTGGTTCTAATATTTGAAAAACCGACTTACTTGGTTTGGTTTCTTTTTAGGGAAAAACCGATCCAAACCGAACCATGAACACCCCTAATTATATGTGAATCTCACTTTTATAATTTTAATATTATGCAGATGAATCCTGTCATAGTGAATCATTGACATTAATTCTGCGGAGAAATGTATTATTTATTCAGGTACTCTTTACATAGTAATTTTTTGTATAATTTTATTCTTCCATACAAAATTCATTTTGATAGATAACTGCAAAATTCTTGGCTGTGGTATTCACAACAAGTTCTAATATTTTTGTCAAATTTTATAGAAAAGAAAGCTTATGAAATAGAAGGTCAACTTTAAAGAGGGATGCATCACATTTTGTCCCGTATGTAAATAGGTTTCCCATGGAAGCTAAGGAATGCACTATTTGGAAGATACTCAACATTCGAATTAGACATTTCGTAATCTCTGAAATCTTGTAAAAAATTATTCCTTGGTGCATGTTTATATGAAGCATAAATATGTTGTGAACATTTAATCAGCTTGACAGTATGCTTTTCATGCCAAAGTGCATATTTGTTTCGATTTATAATTAATATTAGTTGACGACATAAGTGATTGATGTTCAGTTTTTGACTATCTCAAGTTAGGGATGACTGAAAAATTCTACTCCTTTCACTCCATATTTCAGGTTAAATGGTAACTACCTTATTATTTCATTTTCACTCTATAACAAATATGTTTGCTAAGTTCTCTTTTTTCATAATGGCTTCCCCTTTCCTGAATATTGCAAATAGCTTTCCGGAGAGGTTCACAATTGGATGTGGCTTTAAATGGTTGTATTGAGCTTTTTCATAATTAAAAAATTATGATTCATGAATTTGTTCCAAGGTATGTGTGATACAGCTGCAAATCGGGCATAGCACGGGTCTCACCCATCTAGTGATAATAGAAGAAGGTTGTCGCAAAATTCTTTTATAAACCTTTTGTTGCAAGTGAATGAGAATGATTGTTAGAGTATTAGTTTTATATGAAAATTAACAAGAGAATAAACATGAGGTTGATGTCACGCCCCTAAATTGGGTGAGACGTTCAGAAAGTACGACTGAACTTAGTAAAGCAAATAAAATCTGAATAAGTTTTATACATAAATAACTGACTAATTTACATACAAAACGGCCCATTTTAGTATGAAAACACACCCTAAAACTTGATTGAGGATAAAACCACATCTATATTTATAACCCTCAATTCTAAGAAGAAAACGGACGAACAACTTATGATTTAAAAAAAAAAATACTTTGCTAATAATTACTCCTAATTCAACTCTAGAGAACTCAAATCTTTAGGGAAGAAAGCACAATTTCCCCTCTCGAAAAATAGTTCTTGAAAATCAAAGTCCTCGAAATCCTCTTCTTCTAATATAGTCTTCAGGTGAGGAGTAACTGAAATCCTATTGGGTGCAATTAGAACTGCTGGAACAGCAACTTCCATCCAAGATTTTTGGTTTCCATTAAACTTTGCCATTTGAAGTAGCCAAATGTGTAGCAGAACTGGATGCTGGGATTATGCTTTACTTGAGCCGAGAGTTTATCTGAAAGAGCTTCTCTACCTTTACAAGGTACGGGTAAAGTCTACGTACACTATCCTCCCCAGACCGTATTTATGGGATTTTACTGAATAATCTTGGTTGTCGTAAATGAGTGGCAGAACTATAGGTGTTTTAATTTCTTCAAATCACCCTTTTATAAACCAAGAACAATTCAAAAATGAAGCTATGAAACTGAAAATTGCAACTTATTTTGGATTTATGTAAAAGAGAGAGACAAGAAGTTTTCAATCTTGATTATTTTGAGTATATTTCTTGTGGGGTTTGATGGAAGAGTGCAAAGTGTGAAGGATTATATAAAGATGAGATGAAGTAAGAAAGAAGAAAAAATTGGAGTGAAGATTGTAGAAAGACAGAGGAAACATCACCTAAATCTGAATCTGTCCTTTTCAATACTATTACCTAATTTCGGGGTAAAGACATGCAACATGTGGGAAATTTCGCACACGCTTAACATAATCATTATATCTGATTTTTGTTTTTGCTCTTCTCTACGGACCAAGATTATTTTTATGAGAATTACACAAACATTTTCTGAAGTTTTAATTTATAACATTTGTCACCCGTATCATTTCATGTAGAATTTAATTTATATACAACGTTAGTGTAAAGAGTCATTTACGCTATTGTATTGGGAAAAATTAAATTAATATATCGAATTAATTATGTGGTGACATATCATGACACGTGTACTGGTAAAGAAATGTAGTTGGCGAAGAATAGATGAAGAGGCACGAACTTTAGCAGGCACGGGCAAAAATCCAAGAAAGCCAAAAGGGATAGGTGCTCGAACCTCTTGATATTCTGAAGAGGCATCAGAAGAGTGAACCTAAATAGCAAAAGGGTATAGATACGTATTATTGGAAATTAATAGGCATTAATTACAGAAAACGTTACAGAATCTGTATTAAATCAGTTACGATTGCCAATTATAACGTTACATTAAATGCCATTAATTGTCCATAAAGACTCAATTATGAAAAGAGAAAAATGTATTACTTAGAAATAGCTATAAAAGGTGAAGAATGAACATTTGTAAGAGAACGAAATACTATTGGAATACACTGATTTATTTTGCTTTCTATTCAGCTATTATTTACATCAATTATTCATATTTCTACTTAATCATCAGTAACCCGAGTTCTTTTAAAATAAGCTTTGACCGAAATCCCAATTTTTGGTTAAACAAATTGGTTCCGTTGCCGGGAATCTGATAATCTATTCCTTCCTAAATTAATCTTTTTGTCAAATCAGTCATGTCAAATGTCAATGACAACAATCAAAGAGACCGTCAACTCCAGGAGAATCAGCAAGGTTATGGAACCCCGTTCCCTTCCCCACGAAATTCTCCTCGACAATCTTGAGAAGGAACTCCTGATGGATCTCAATCAAATGCAAATGATCAATTGGAAAATGACGAGGCTATCAACGAAGCTTTGCAAAAGTTAATCGTTCAACAGGTCAGCAAAGCTCTTAAGGCTTTCGCTAACCAGCTACCAGTTGTGCCACCAACATCAACTCCAAACAACAATACCTTAGAAAATCCTCGCTCAGGACTCGTTAACTCAGGCAGCGGGGGAACCCCTAGCGAATCTCGTGACGGAGGGTCAGGTAACCCAATTAATTCTGATTTACAAAATTTAGTACTAACTTTGCAGAGACAGCTCAAGGGACAAAGCGATCGCATAGAGCAAATACCTGGAGTACCGCCTGTAATCAAGGGGATAGATATGGACAAATACTCACAACAACCTTGGAAGCCAAGTGCTGCTCCTTTACGAATTCTGAAGAAATTTAAGATGCACGATATCCCAAAATACGATGGTACCACTGATCCACAAGATCACGTAACTGCTTTCACAACCGGTGTAAAAGGCAACGACTTGACCAAGCAGGAAATTGAATCAGTTTTGGTCAAAAAATTCGGAGAAACACTCACTAAGGGAGCATTAACATGGTACTCTCTTTTACCTGAAAATTCTATAGATTCTTTTGCTGAACTTGAAGATTCATTCATCAAAGCACACTCGGGAGCTCAAAAAGTTGAGAAAAGAATGGAGGACATTTTTAAAATAAAGCAAAAGGAGATACGGAGCTGCTCAGGGAATTCGTAGACAAGTTCCAACATGAAAGGATGATGTTGCCACGTGTACCAGACTACTGGGCAGCGATGGCATTTGCCAACAATCTAAACGAAAAAAGTTCAGAAGCCACGAGGAGACTGAAGGAAAGCCTACGAGAATTTCCAGCTATAATTTGGAATGATGTTTATAAGAGATACAACACGAAGTTGCGGATAGAAGAGGATACCATCATTCAATCTCAAAGGGATGAAAAGATAAGTTCAAGGCGAGCTGAAATTAAAAAAAGGTCCGGTAAAAATAGGTACGAACCTTACATGGGACCAGCAGGAAGAGACTCACGATCAAAATAGGATAACCTCAGGTACGATCATAGATCAAGAGATTGGGAGTCGAGTTCATCATCAAGGTTCGGGAAGGAACAAAACGCACGAGAGACGCGTGGTGATGACAGAAGCTCTAAGGCGAAGATCGGCGATTACAGTTTTAATGTAAGCACGTCCGAATTGGTGGCTGTTTTGAGGAGCATGGGCGACAAGGTTCGCTGGCCAAAAGAAATGAGATCAAATCCAAACAGGCGAAATCCTGATTATTGGTGCGAGTTTCACCATGATCACGGTCACAAAACGGCGGATTGTAGATTGCTGCAAGGTGAAGTAGAACATTTATTGAAGCAAGGATATCTAACTGAATTATTTAGTGAAAAAGGAAAGCATGCATATATGAAAAATGGTCAGGAGCCCCCAAAACCCCCTTCAACAAAAAGGACTGTTAATTTCATAAGTGGGGGAGAAGAAATCAATGGCATAACAACAGCCAAGAAAGTTTCAAAAATTACAGTCACATATGGGAAGCGAGTTCGACGTGTTCTGGAAGAAGAAAGTATTACATTTGATGATGCAGATGCAGATGGCATACTAACCCCATACAATGACGCACTGGTAATATCTTTACTTGTACATGACACTAATGTGAAACGAGTTTTGATTGATCCAGGCAGCTCCGTGAATATCATTCTATTAAGAGTGGTAAACGAAATGCAAGCTGAAGATAAGCTGATACCCAAGGCGCACACCTTATCTGGTTTTGAGAACTCGAGCGTTGTAACAAAAGGTGAGATAATACTCACCACATTCGCAGAAGGAGTTGTCAAAGACACAAAATTTCAGGTGGTTGAGATGGACATGGCTTACAATATGATCCTCGGTAGACCATGGATTCACGAAATGGATGTTGCGCCATCTACCCTGCACCAAGTTATTAAATTCCCTTTACAATGGGGAATACGACATATCCGTGGTGACCAGCAAACGTCCAGGAGCATCAATTCCGTAGCAGATTCAAGTGCAAAAAATGAAGAAAAATAGCAATTACAGAATTCAGTTGAGGATGACGCAACACAAATCTCAACTGAACACGGGAAAACAGATGTAGACTCAAGGCCTGATACCATCCAAGAGCTAGAGGAAACCGAAAACATCAAAACAACGATTGAGGAATTGGAAGTCGTAGTACTATTCGTATCCCGGCTGAGAGGAAAGTCTACCTTGGGGCCAACCTCAGCCAGGAAATGAAAGGTAAGTTGACTGAATTTTTTAAAACTAACGTGGATTGTTTTGCCTAGTCCCATTCTGATATGACAGGGATACCTCCAGAAGTGATGACCCACAAGTTAAATGAAGATCCATCATATCCACCTGTCAAACAAAAGAAAAGAAAGCAAGGATCTTTCAAAAATCAGGTGATTCAAGATGAGGTACAAAAGCTTTTAAAAATTGGGTCCATCCGCGAGGTAAAATATCCAAATTGGTTAGCTAATACAGTAGTGGTACCTAAAAGAATGGTAAGTGGAGAGTTTGTGTAGATTATACTGACCTAAACAAAGCTTGTCCTAAAGATTCCTTTCCATTACTGCATATAGATCAACTATTGATGCCACTGCAGGACATGAATTATTAAGTTTTTTAGATGCATATTCAGGGTATAATCAAATCAAAATGGATCCCATAGATGAGGAAAAAACTTTATTTATAACAGACAGGGGGACTTACTGTTACAAAGTAATGCCATTTGGTCTCAAGAACGCTGGAGCCACATATCAAAGGTTGGTGGCTAAAATATTTCAAGAACATTTAGGGAAAATCATGGAAGTCTACATAGATGATATGCTGGTCAAGTCACAACAAGCAGGGGATCATATCCAACACTTGTCTGATACATTTTAGATTCTCCGTAAATTTANCAAGGGGCCAATCTGTCCTAGACAAACGTCGAAAAAATAACAGAATTCAATGATAACAGGATCAATGGGTGGTTTAAAATTCAGTGTAAAGGAATACGTATACACAAAAGAAAACCCGGTCAAGTAAGATGTAATTCTTTGGTTCGCATTAGGAATTATAATAGGGAAATCAGGTCTCCAATGGCAATTCTTACGAACAACAGAGATCAGACCTTTAGTGATTTGAGAAGGATAAATGTCAGCACGATCTAAAGAAGACATAGAAGAAACTTGGTTTCTAATCGATTCTCTATCAGTATAAAAAGATAGTTCAGCAGGGATAATTTCATCCACTAAAGGCTCACGAACGGGTTCATTAGAATCTTTATTTCTAGATGAAGGTCTATGGGAAAGAGAACCCCTAGTTCTAGAAGGAGGAGTACACACTGAAGGAATAGAAACATCTCTTACAGATGAAGACCCTAAACTACGTAATCTTCCTCCTCTTCTACTTCTAACGGGAGCAAGAGGAAGATTATCAACAATGGCGACTCTTCGAGGGTTAGGGTTTGAAGAAGACATAGCAGTATGAGGAAGAAGAAAACAAGAATGAATATTCTAAGATATGAAACTTTTTATGAGAAAGACAAAGACAAAAGCTATATTTATATTCAGAAGCAAGCGTCAAAGAGAAGGTGTAATGATGGAAACGTCATGATGGAAACTGTTGCTTCGTAATTGGTGAAGCCGCAAAAAAGCCCTAAAAGACGCTGAAATTTTGTAGAACCAATCAGAAGATGCCACGCTTCACGAGCATTAAATGGAAGTGACACATAAAGCATCAGTTCTAGAGAAGGTATAATGGCGGCGAAAATTCCCGCTTTAATGAGATCCACTTCCCAAATATTCAATTGATGAATAAATGGCATGGGGGGACTATCTGTATTGGTAAAAATTAAATTAATATATCGAATTAATTATGTGGTGACATATCATGACACGTGGATTGGTAAAGGAATGTCAGTTGGCGAAGAATAGATGAAGAGGCACGAACTTTAGCAGGCACGGGAAAAAATCCAAGAAAGCCAAAAGGGATAGGTGCTCGAACCTCTTGATATTCTGAAGAGGCATCAGAAGAGTGAACCTAAATAGCAAAGGGGTATAGATACGTATTATTGGAAATTAATAAGCATTAATTACAGAAAATGTTACAGAATCTGTATTAAATTGTCACGACCCGGATTTCCCACCCTCGGGAGTCGTGATGGCGCCTACTAGTGAAAGCTAGGCAAGCCAACCAACTTAATTATTTGCCTTGTTTTCATTTTCAAATTCGTTAACAGTTATAAGCCAACAATTTATAATCAACAAGATTTAACAAGCGGAAGAATAAATTTCAAGTTTAATAGTACTGCTAATACCATTCCATAACAAAACTACCCAAGATTGGTATCACAACTTCACAGACTGTCTAAGAGTACTACAAATAAGGGTCTGAAAGAAATAACAAAAATACTGTCTCTGGGATTGCATAAAGAAACAGGAACATAGATAGAGGGAGACGCCAAGGCCTGCGGACGCCTGCAGCACTACCTCGGGTCACCTAATGATCAAGAAGCGGAAAATCTCACTGCGGTCCGAAATTTGCAGCACTGGGATCTGCACAAAAGAGTGCAGAGTGTAGTATCAGCACAACCAACCCCATGTGCTGGTAAGTGCCTAGCCTAACCTCGGCGAAGTAGTGACGAGGCTAGGACCAGACTACCAAATAAACCTGTCCAGATAAATAATGTACATTGGAAAATAAAAGCAGAAATATATATTCCAGGATGGGAGGGGGAAACATGCTGCGGGGAAATATCCAATGACAACAGGAGGACAGCAAGCAAATATATGGAACACCACAAAATTCAATTATCAACAAGAATCAGAAGTCAAACAAGTGCACGGCATCACCCTTCGTGCTTTTACTCTCATCCTCACCATAAAAATCAATATAAACTGCACGGCATCACCCTTCGTGCTTTTACTCTCATCCTTACCATAAAATCAATATAATCGGCACGGGATGGTACATCGTACGGCACGGCATCACCCTTCGTGCTTTACACTCTTCCTCACAAAATAATAATAATAATAATAATAATACACGGTATCACCCTTCATGCTTTAACACTCTCTCACCAAAATAACACACTCTTCCTCACCCAATCAACAAGCACAAACAATAAGGGCAAGGAACAAATGAATCATAATAAAAATACCGGCAAGGAAACAATATCAAAACAACAACATCCCGGCAAGGGATCAATACCATAGTCCTCTTCTCATTTTCACATTTACTTCACAACTTGATTCACAATTTGAGCCAATGCTCTATAAGGTTCAATTGCCAATTATACTTCCACAAATCACTTTACAACTTGAGCCAACGCTCTTTAATATACAATTACCAATATTCTTTCCACAACATTGCTCAACAATAGCAACCACCACATTAAACATGAGCAATACAAACAGAGTCACATTAATCATAACATAAGACTCACGGGCATGCTTGACACCGACGTATAGATACTCGTCACCACACCTATACGTCGTACTCAACAATTAACACATAGCATATAAGACCAAACTCCTATTCCCTCAAGCTAAGGTTAGACCAAACACTTACCTCGATGCCACGAACGCAATTCAAGCCTCAACTATCGCTTTACCTCTTCATTCCACCACCAATTCGCTTGTATCTAGTCACAAGTTACTTAATTACATCAATAGATGCTAAATGAATCAATTCTAATGCATGAAAATAAGTTTTCTAAAGTTTTTCCCAAAAAGTCAAAAATCGACCTTGGGATCACATGGTCAAAACCCGAGGTTCGAACCAAAACCCAACTACCCATTCACCCACGAACTCAAATATACAATTTGTTTTGAAATCGGACCTCAAATCGAGGTCCAAATCCCCAAAATTTGAAAAACCTAGGTTTTACCCATAACACCCAATTTACCCCATGAAAATCATTGATTTTGAGTTGAAATTAAGTGAAAAGATGTTAGGGATTGAAGAAAACATGTTAGAAATAACTTACAATTGATTTGGAGAAGAAGTTGCCTTTGAAAAATCGCCCTAGAGTGTTTATGTTTTGAGATGATATGAAAAATGGTTGAAAATGCGTCCAAGTGTGGATTTACAGGTCTCTGATGTCGCAATTGTGAACCTAGACCCTGCTATGCTCGCATTTGCGAAGTGACTTTCGCATTTGCAAAGTCGCTTTTTGCGATGAATCTGTCGCATTTGCGACACTGGGGAAATCCGGGCCACTTCGCAAATGCGATGGCCCTTTCGCATTTGCGACATCGCATTTGCGATGACAGTTTCACATTTGCGACCCCAAGGCATACCAGGTCTATTCACATTTGCGATAAATTCCTCGCATTTTCGAGCCTGCAGACCTGCAACATACCAGCAAACTACTAAGTCCAATTTCACTCCGTGGCCTATCTAAAGCTCACCCGAGCCCTCGGGGCTCCAAACCAAACATGCACGCAAGTCCAAAAACATCATACGGACTCACTCGTGCATTCAAATCACCAAAATAACATTAACAACTATGAATTTAGCATCAAAATCATGAAATCACTCAAGAACATCAATTTTTCTAATTTTTTCAAATAAGGTCCGATTCACGTCATTTCAAGTCCGTTTCTTACCAAATTTCACAGGCTCAACTCAAATCATATATAAAACTTGTATCGGGCTCCGGAACCAAGATACAGGCCCGATACCATCAAATTTCAAACACATTTCATTTTTAAAAACTCATCTATTTTTCAGAAAATAATTTTCTTTAAAAATTCATTTCTCGGGCTAGGGACCTCGGAATTCGATTCCGGGCATACGCCCAAGTCCCATATTTTCTTACGGACCTCCCGGGATCATCGGGACACGGATCCGGGTCAGTTTGCTCAAAATGTTGATTGAAATCAACTTAAATTCATTTTAAAGGCAAAATTTATTATTTTTCATAGATTTTCATATAATGGCTTTCCGGCTACGCGCCCGGACTGCGCACGCAAATCGAGGTGAGGTAAAAAGGAGGTTTTTAGGCCTCGAAATGCTGAATTTGTTTCTAAAACAAGTGATGACTTTTTGGGTCATCACATAATTCAGTTATGATTGCCAATTATAACGTTACATTAAATGCCATTAATTGTCCATAAAGACTCAACTATGAAAAGAGAAAAACGTATTACTTAGAAATAGCTATAAAAGGTGAAGAATGAACATTTATAAGGGCACGAAATACTATTGGAATACAATGATTTATTTTTCTTTCTATTCAGCTATTATTTACATCTTTTTCATATATTACACATATACGAGTTAGTCTGGTATGTGTTAATTGTTGGTAATCTATGTTCGAAACCAGAAAATCAGAGCAGTACCACATGGGATTCAATCTCGGCGCTTTATTCGTCTCTCTCAACCACCAGAGATAAATAATCTCATTAAATTCCTTAAAGATACACAAGTAACTTGTGGCTCAGAATTACCTTTTATTTTATTTATTGAACTAACGCTTCTTTGCTTCTATAATTTTCTGATTTTAAACACAATTTTAATAACATTAATTTATTCTTTCCTTTATTTTTCTGAAACCAAACTACCTTATAGTACTTCAACTTATTATAGAGAGATAGAAGCATTAAGTATAGTTTTTTTTTTTAAAAAACGAGTAGAGAAAGACACTGGAAACAGCACTTCAGAACTTTCTTTAAATAGGAAGTTTCTAGTTACATGAAACAAAAGCATGAAGCATGTGGGAAGATTAAGACATTTTGTACTTTGTTTTTTAAGTCCCGCAATTGAAAGTGTAACGACCAATTAAAGCCATACAAAAGTTGCAAAGAGATTGGTGGCTAAGATTGGGATATCGCACAATAATTTATGGGGTCGTGTCCAAATAAACCGTGAATATAGCACGGACTAACCACTTTTCGTATTGGTAATTGAAAAATATCTATTGCTTGCAAAGTCATTGAAAAATTGCCACTATTTTGCTGCAACACGAAAAGTTCCAGCATAATATATTGGAGATTGGTGCACTTGTGTATGAACTTCCAGCATATTATGCTGGAACTCCAACACACAGAAAGTTCCAGCATAATATACTGGAGACTGGAGCACCTGTGTATGAACTTCCAGCATATTATGCTGGACGAATATATTATACTAGAACTCCAATATATTATGCTGGAATATTTTTCGGATTTTGAACAGTATTTTCGTTAAGATTTATCTTTACATAAAAATTGGCCAAATTTTGATTATTTTTGAAACTGTGGCTATTTTTCAATTATCACTTGTAAAATCTGGCTATTTTTGAATTTCACCCAAATAAACCTCAAATGTGTTTGACTTAAAAGTTGTAAACTACTTTTTAAGCAAATCAATCAATAAAGATGAAGGGGTAAATCCTAGTTAAAGATAATTAACTCTAGATCAAAGATGAGTAGGAGAAATAGAAAAATATAGTTAAATATAAATGTTGACAGCGATTATTATCAGATTTAATAGCATAAATAAAGATGCATTAAGTAGCATTAAGTGGCAATAAAATGTAAATAAAGGAAAGGATTCACCCGATCTTGAGCGAGGCGGATCCTCTTTCACTTGATAGAGATAAAGATGAATGATAGATAAATACACAAATCTTAGGGTTCTTTTTGGATCTCATGAAGTTTTTGGATCACAGATCCTCTTTTTCTCTTTTAAGAGATGTGTTTACATATTTTCTAGAGAGGGGGAGAGGGAGAGCCCCCTTTTGGGAAGTCCCCCCTCCTATTTATAAGGGGGATATCCATAGAAAATCCTAAAAAAAAGGTACAATTTAGAGGGAATATTCGGTAGAATATTCCTTTTGAGTATTCCAAAGCAAACTAGCTGTTTGATGACGGTCCGACCTTGGCCTGCCTGACCACGACCTTAGTTATTGATGACGGTCCGACCTTGGCTATTGATGACGGTCCGACCTTGGCCTGCCTGACCACGACCTTAGTTATTGATGACGGTCCGACCTTGGCCTGCCTGACCACGACCTTAGTTATTGATGACGGTCCGACCTTGACTATTGATGACGGTCCGACCTTGGCCTGTCTGACCACGACCTTAGTTATTGATGACAGTCCGACCTTGGCTATTGATGACGGTCCGACCTTGGCCTGCCTGACCACGACCTTAGTTATTGATGACGGTCCGACCTTGGCCTGCCTGGCCACGACCTTAGTTATTGATGACGGTCCGACCTTATCCTGCCTGACCACGACCTTAGTTATTGATGACAGTCCGACCTTGGCCTGCCTGACCACGACCTTAGTTATTGATGACAGTCTGACCTTAGCTATTGATGACGGTCCGACCTTGGCCTGCCTGACCACGACCTTAGTTATTGATGACGGTCCGACCTTGGCTATTGATGACGGTCCGACCTTGGCCTGCCTGACCACGACCTTAGTTATTGATGACAGTCCGACCTTGGCCTGCCTGACCACGACCTTATGTCTCCGCGTGCCGAATTTCTCTGATCTAGTTTTGACCCATACAGTTAGTCCTTCCGCTTATTGAGGTCGTCTCTTGGTCGAGCTCGGTGAGCGGACTTCCTTAATCGTAATTTGAGAAATTCGGATGTTGATTCGGACGAGGCCGAACGTCGTTTCGGACGAGGCCGAAAGTTGATTCCGACGAGGCCGAATATAGTTCCGGTCGAGGCCGGATGTTGATTCGGTCGAGGCCAAAAGTTAATGAGGCCGAATATTGTTTCGGTCGAGGCCGAAGGTCGATTCGGTCGAGGCCGAAGGTCGATTCGGTCGACGCCGAATATTATTTAGGTCGAGGCCGAATTCTTTTTGGCGATGGCCCTTGGACATAAGGGTCGACCCCCTCTTTTTTGGCGACGGCCCTTGGCCGTAAGGTCGATTCGGACGAGGCCGAATGTTGTTTCGGACGAGGCCGAATGTTTTTTCGGACGAGGCCGAATGTTATTTCGGACGAGGCCGAATATTATTTCGGGCGAGGCCGAATATTATTTCGGTCGAGGCCGAACGTTTTTTCGGACGAGGCCGAATATTATTTCGGTCGAGGCCGAATATTATTTCGGTCGAGGCCGAATATTATTTCGGTCGAGGCCGAATGTTTTTTCGGACGAGGCCGAATATTATTTCGGACGAGGCCGAATATTATTTCGGTCGAGGCCGAATTCTTTTTGGCGATGGCCCTTGGCCATAAGGGTCGATTCGGACGAGGCCGAATGTTGTTTCGGACGAGGCCGAATGTTGTTTCGGACGAGGCCAAATATTATTTCGGTCAAGGCCGATTATTATTTCGGTCGAGGCCGAATGTTATTTCGGACGAGGCCGAATATTATTTCGGTCGAGGCCGAATTCTTTTTGGCGATGGCCCTTGGCCATATGGGTCGACCCCCTCTTTTTTGGCGACGGTCGTTGGGGTCGACCTCCTCTTTTTGGCGATGGCCCTTGGCCATAAGGGTCGACCCCTCTTTTTTGGCGACGGCCCTTGGCCATAAGGGTGTTATTTCGAACTTGTCGAAATGTTAACCCGTCGTTGTTCGATCAAGGTCGAACTTATCAAAATTTGGTGGCGAAGGCACTTAGCCTTTAACTCAGTTCGGGCGAGGTCGAACTTTGTTACACTTTGATGGTGAAGGCACTTAGCCTGAGTCCCAGTTCGAACGAGGTCGAACTTATCAAACTTTGGTGGCGAAGGCACTTAGCCTTTAACTCAGTTCGAGCGAGGTCGAACTTTGTTACACTTTGATGGTGAAGGCACTTAGCCTGAGTCCCATTTCGAACGAGGTCGAACTTATCAAACTTTGGTGGCGAAGGCACTTAGTCCGAGTCCCAGTTTACTTAATTTTGCTTGCATTGGAGAATATGATGTATTTCCTGGGGGAGTCCCAGTTTGCTTTATTTTGCTTGCATTGGAGAATATGATGTATTTCCTGGGGGAGTCCCAGTTTGCTTAATTTTGCTTGCATTTTGGAGAATATGATGTATTTCCTGGGGGAGTCCCAATTTGCTTAATTTTGCTTGCATTTTGGAGAATATGATGTATTTCCTGGGGGAGTCCCAGTTTGCTTAATTTTGCTTGCATTTTGGAGAATATGATGTATTTCCCGGGGGAGTCCCAGTTTGCTTAATTTTGCTTGTATTGGAGAATATGATGTATTTCTCGGGTGACTGCCCCTACTTTTATTCCACTTGGAGAAATAGTCAGTTAAAATAAAATAAAAGCATTTGTTACCTCAGTTTGATCGCGTTTTCTTCTCCGGTTATGCTTTCAGTGGCCGCTACCAATTTGGCAAGGCCGTCTGTTTCGATGTTTTGTGCTCCGTGTATCTGGTCGAGTTGACATTTGTCAAACTCGGGCAGTAGCTTATGAATTCCTGCCTGATATTTTCGTAGCCTTTGTTCTTTTATTTGGAAAGTCCCCGTGACTTGGTTGACGACGGATTGTGAGTCATATCGGAGTATGATTCGCCGTGCTCCATACTTGAGAGCTAGTTTCAGTCCTCTCAACCGTGGTAATTTAGGTCAGAGTAGACTGTCTATGCTACATTCTTTGGAGCACTACATTTCCTTAAATCCTGCATAAATATAAAATATTCTGTGCACCGGACTGTCATTTCAATAACTTTCAAATTACGAATACTAGGGACAGATAATATTATCTTGTCAAGTAGGTCAGATGAGGCCTGTGCGAGAAAGAACCTCCCTTTCAGTAGGTCAAGTTTCTTTAGTTGTTTATCTCTTTGATGTTGTGGGCCCCAACTTTTCCTCTTTCTTTATTAAATTCCTCTATCTATATATCAAAAGTTCAAAGCTCAGCCGCTCTTATCAAGGTAAGGTAGGTACCTCACTTTGATGACAATCCATCCCCAATAAATACGACCCTTTTCCCACAACACCACATAGTATTATTCTTGTTGTCATACTGTAAAATTTGGGTTGTCATTCACAAATAAGCACCCATATATAGAAGGAAATTTCATCTTTGTAAAGCGAATTGTACTCGGTCTTTTTATGAGGTCAATTGTTTTTTCCTATATGTGCCCTGTTGGGTTTATAGTACTTTATGTACCAAAAATGGGTTCGGCAAAGTTAATGATTTTTAAAGTTATGATGCAAAAAGGTCCAGATTTCATGCATTTCAAGCAAGAAAAAAAAAATAGCAAGTGTCCTTCATCCTTCATGCTGCTAATCTTCCTATATTTTATAAAAATGGACTTGCGTCATAGCACTATGAGGGAATAAATGGAAGTGAAAATACCAATAGTGCGCAAACGGTACTTCCTTATACTTATAAGGCTTAACGTTTCATACCTGCAGAGACTATCTCAGCCGCAACTTAAGTTGGTATATCAAATTCGTTTGGCTTCCGTGAAGACACTCCATAGTTGGAATTGAATTTTAGATCTAAATGTTTAACCAAAAAATAGATTTTTAGTCAAAGCTAGAAATTAGAAGAATCGGGTTACTGATAATCGAAAAAGTAAATAAAGAAAGAAACTTTAGAATAGCCAAGTATGAAAGCTGGTAAATCAGAGTATATTTCAATAGTCACTTGTCCCTCCAATGATTACATATTTCTCCTTTTATAGGTCCCTTTGGGAATCTTTGGAAATGCACGTTATGCCTAAGTCATAATGAGGCTATTATGAGTGATTAATGACATTAAATGCTACGTTACATAATCATTACATAGAATGTATATATTCCTTAACGGCTCCAGCATTTAATACCCTTTAAATGACGTATTTGCATCTTTTTCTTTAACCAGGTTCATCCTTCTCATTGCTCGTATGTAAATAAGCTTAAACAGGAACGGGGCGGTGAGCCTCTCGTCTCGTGCCTCTTTTTACCCGTACCTGTTTGTAACTCTTGAACCGTGACAAATCACAACTCATTATCCATTCCACGTGTCAGGACGCGTCATCATGTATATATGAATACAAATTTTCCCCAATACAGATAGTCCCCCCACTTTCCATTTATTCATCAGTTCGAATATTTGGGATGTGGAATTCATTAAAGGAGAATTTTTGTCACCATTAATGCTCTGACAGAGTTGACGCTTCAATTGTCACTTCCTTTTAATGTACTAGACACGTGTCATTCTCTTATTGGTCGTACTATTTTGCAGCACTTTTTTAGGCTTTCTTTTCGGCTTCACTTTTCACGAAGTATCAGTTATCATTATTATGGTTCTCCCATCATCGTACTTTTTCTCTTTGCCAGTTATCCATTAGTATAAATATAACTTCTCTTCTTGTCTTGTTTCACATAAAGCGTATTAAACACTCTAATCTTTCGAAATCTCCTTATTATTTTCTGCTCCACTTCAGCCCTCTCTGCCATGGCTTCATCAAATCCTAACCCTAAGAGAACCCCCATTCTGGATAGCTTCCCCAATGCTCCGATCAGACACAGAAGAGGGGTAGACTCCGTAGCCCTGGATCTGTTCGTGGTAGTACGTCAACTCCTTCTTCTAGCTCTGGTCCCTCTTCTGGGACTAGGGGTTCACATTCTCAGAGGAGTTCTTCTCGTAATAAAGAATCTTCTGAGCCACTTCGTGAGCCTTTGGTTCCGAAAATAATCCCCTCTGAAATTTCCTTTCATCATGATAGAGAGTCTCTCAGAACTCAAGTTGCTTCTTTAGATCATGTCGATCCCTTTCCCACTCAAATCACAGAAGTTTTAGCTCCCATAGTTCTTAAGGACTGTCATTGGAGTGACGATTTCCCAATTATCATACCTAACTCAAATCAAAGGATCACATCTTACTTAATAGGATTCTCCTTTTACACATACCCCTTTACTTTAGGGTTTAAACCGGCCATTGACCCGGTCATTCTAGATTTTTATCGTTTTTTCGATGTATGTTTGGGTCAAATTGGTCCGATTGTGTGGAGAGCTGTCGCCTGTTTGAGGCACCTTGCTAACATGGCAGACGTTGAATTCACTTTACCCCATCTAATTCATCTTTACTCCCCTAGGCTTTTTCGAAACGGCGTGTTTGGTTTAGCAGCCAGGAGTAAGAGGGTCTTAGTGAGTCCCGAGGATGATAAAGACCGTGGCTGGTATGCCCGGTTTGTTGCTGCTCCCACTGCTGGTTTAGTGGGTGAAAAGAACATCCGCTTCCCTGAGAAGTGGAATTTTGCACGTAAGTGTTAAATTCTTCTCATGCCTTTTTATTCCTAGGCAGGCTTATTTTTCTTAATCTTGCTTCTTTTTCTTTTCAGCAACCATGGGTGTTGTGGAATCTGTGCCCAACTTCCGTGGTTGGGTAGAAAAGTTACTGAAGATTGCCCCAATGGAGGGTAGATCATGGAAAACTCTTTCCAACCGTTATGGTTGGAAAGTAAAAACTCATGGTAAGGATTTCTATTTTTACCTTATCTATTTAAGTATTTTTGTTGTTCTAACTTTCAACCTTCTTTCTATCAGGTTTTGCCATTCGAGGAATTACTCCAGAGGCCATCTTGGCGTCCCGTGACTCCTTAAGTGCTCGCACCTCTTCAGATCAAGATATATTCTTGGGATCTTCAGTTCAAGATATATTCTTGGGATCTGTAAAGAGAAAATCTGCTGAAGAAGATGATTCTGAAGAAGAAGACGAGGGTTCTCTGGTGTCAAGACCACGAGTCAGGAGACGTATCGTCTCTGAAAATGAGGCTGATGTCTCCCCTCACTTATCTCTTTCCGAACCTGTTATTACTCCGATGATCATCCCTGATGATGATGTTTCTCCTCCTCCTGACACTCATGAATCTATAAATCAGCTCTTTTCAGTGGTTTCGATAGTGGATCTTTAGGACCAGTTCTAAATGAACTTCCTTTGTCTTCTTTTACCTCTTCCGTTCCTGTGATTGCTTCTTTACCTTCATCAACTACTACTTCCGTACCTTCCTCCATTATTTTTACCCCTTCCACTGCTCCTTCTTCAGTAACTCCTCCCCCCATTGTCCACCGTACAGAAGTGGGCTCTTCGAGTAGGGGTTCTGCTATGAGGAGCGTGATCATCGAGGTTCCTGCCAACAGCAGTCTTTTAAGAAAGTCCGGGCAAGATGATACTTGGATCGAGCCTCTGATTGGCCCCATTGAGAAGGCTAAACTTGAAAGCCATAGTAATATAACCCTCATGAATGATATAGTTCATGCGACTTTAAATGTATTTTCTGGTCTTTTATTTTATTAAGACTTTTGACTTCGGGAGTCCTAACATTGCCTCCTTTTTTTTTCCTGTTTGTGTAGGCTAATCTTATCGGTACTGAACTAATGACCCGAATCCCTCTTTTGGAAAAACTGGCTCGTGACTTGGAAAAGACTGCTCATGATGCAGAAGAAGCTACCCGTGGTTCTCAATTGGAGGCAAACAACTGGAAGGGCCAGTTTGAAAGTGTACAAATCGATATGGAGAACTTGGAAGAGAGGAAAAATACCTTGGAGAAAGAAGTTCAAACACTAACCTCTGAGCTGGCAATGATTAAAGCTATTTCAAGCCAAACTGAGAAGGAAAAAAGACGCCTTGAATCTTCCTTTTCAGAACAGCTGTCCAAGGTCAACGAGGAAAATAGGGCTCTAAAGACTTTGCTAGCTTAGAAAGAAATGCATGCGGGGGAATTAGCACAAAACCTTTCATGGGTACAAGAAGAACTGCAAGTTTCTGTAGATAAGATTCATGCTTTAGAGACATTACTACTTTTATAAGACTATAGACTTGGAAGGCATTCCTAGTTCGCCATAACACAGTCGAACCACCCTTCAGTCATCTTATAGTTCTGTCTTAGCTAAAAACGAAGAACTTAAGAATGAAGTTGCTGCTTGGGAGAGAGATTATGAACTTCTTGAAGAATCAACCAATGTTGAGGTGAGCTGGACCTTTTTAAAGTCTCGTCGTGACACCTTGGTAGAAATGGGCCAAGAAAATTTCAACCTGGAGTCTGAATTAGCCAAGGTGAACGAGGCTATTGAACGAGCACAACAACCACAAGATTTTTCATCTCCTGAGGCTGGAACTTCTGTGACTGAAACTCTTTTGGCTGAGACTCCCCCAGTTGAAGTCCCCGTGACTGTTGAAATTGCCACGAATGTCACACCTTCCTCAATTTCATCCGTGCCTCTTACTGCTGGTCAAGTCGAAACTTCCTCTATTGATACTCCAATGGTTGAAAATCAAACTGCTTCTGTTGGCGATGCTGTTCCAGTTGAGCCCGCTGAAGATCCTTCTTCAGTCTTTCCTTTTAGAGACAAATAAATTTACATCTGTTTTTTAAATTCCCTTTTTGCAGGTATCTATTTGGAAAAGTGTGTTTAAAGCTCTTGGACTCATTTGAAAGTTTTTGTAGTCAAACCCTTGGCTAACACTTGAGGGTTAATTTTTAGAAGTACAAGTCCCCAAGTCTTGTTATGGGGCATTTTGTATAAACAATTCGATGACTAAGTTTATACTTTAGTCTTTAGTTTTTAAATATTAAGAAACTTTTATTATCATTGAACTTCCGTCTGTTCTATCCTTGCCTTTTTATTTTCAAGGACTTAAAGGATAGTCTGCATGTTTGTTCTTTGAAAAATACTTCTGTTAACCCCATGACTAAATAACATGAGTTTTATAAAAGAGGGCCCTTTTATATTTTGACACTTAATGAAGAAGACGTCTCAACTTCATAATGGTGTTATCATACGATAAAAGAAATAGGAACACACATATTTTTTGCAATAACTTTGACAAGTTTTTATTTCTGAACTTTGACAAGTTTTGAGTAATACTTTACATGTATTTGAATTACATCTATAACTCTCTCGCAACTGTTTTCCTTGTAACAGATTTATACAAAAGAAGAACAATAGATACGGGGTTTTTCCTTATAACCCGTTTTAGTACATAGTCCTTTTAGCTCCAGAACATTAAGAAGAGTTTGAGAGATGACTCCATTGTTCTTATGGGAAAGAATACTATGATGAGTGCCATTGTTCTCATGGGAAAGAATACTATGATGAATGCCATGACTTCGTAACTTTCACTCCGTACTTGATTCTTCTAGGCTTGATTTTCTAAATCTTCTTTGCCTTTTTGATACACGTGACTGTATATACTATGTAGTCCCCCAAGTGTTTGAGTGTTGAAGTATGAATCCTCGAGCACTTAGTTGTTTCCTTCACCTGGTCCTTTTCCTAAAAAGGAAATACATATGCGACTCAGGGGTGCGATTATAGATGAAGACTGCTTAACCCGTGTAAACTTCTATCAGAATAATTGTAACCCTGGACTAGGAATTTTAGTTTATTCCATTTTGCCTTACAGGTCGTGACTCATCATTTAGTACGGGTTAGCGTTTTGCCTATCATCTAAAATCGTTAGTAAAATTTTAACAATTCAAAAAATATAATTTAACATGGTGATACCTGACCGTGGGTTTTTCCTTAGAAGTAGTATCTCTTCAAATGAACTGCATTCCAATGTGAAGGAAGTACCTTCCCGTCCATTGTTTCCATCTCGTATGCCCCTTTTCCTGCAATATTTTGAACTCTGTAGGGTCCTTCCCAGGTTGGACTTAGTTTACCCGCGTTGGCTACCTTTGTAGATTGAAAAACCTTTTTAAGCACGAAGTCCCCAATTTTGAAGTACCTCAGCCGTGCTTTCCTGTTGTAATATCGTTCGATCACTTGTTTTTGTGCCGCCATTCTTATTAATGTCGCTTCTCTCTTGCCTTCCAGTAAATCCAAATTGACCCGCATCTCTTCATCATTAGCCTCTTGTGTTGCTTGTGAGAATCTTGTACTTGGATCTCCTATTTCAACTGGGATTAATGCTTCAGCTCCATAAACTAAAGAGAAAGGAGTTTCACCTGTGCTCGTCTTTGTTGTCGTGCGATATGCCCATAACACTCCGGGTAACACTTCAGGCCAATTACCCTTTGACTCCTCTAAACGTTTCTTCAAATTGTTGATTATGACTTTGTTCGTTGATTCTGCTTGCCCGTTGCCTACTGGGTGATAAGGTGTAGATGTGATCCTTTTAATTTGCCAGCTCTCAAAAAACTCTGTGACTTGAGCTCCGATAAATTGAGGGCCATTGTCGCATACAATCTCCTTTGGTACACCAAATCAGCAGATGATATTACGCCAAATGAAGTCCTTGACCTCCTTTTCTCGTACCTGTTTAAATGCTCCTTCCTCTACCCATTTAGTGAAATAATCAATACGTACGAGCAAAAATTTTACCTGTCCTTTTTCTTGTGGTAATGGACCCACGATATCCATTCCCCACTTCATGAATGGCCATGGTGCTATGACAGGATGTAACAATTCCGCAGGTCTATGCATGTTGTTACCGTACCTTTGACATTTATCATATTTAGCTACGAAACTTTCCGCTTCTTCTTCCATTTTAGGCCAGTAGTATCCTGCTCTAATCAAGGTTCTCATCAGTGATCTTCCTCCTGCGTGATTCTCGCAATGCCCCTCATGTATTTCCCTCATTACATACTCCGTTTGAGAAGGTCCGAGGCATCTTGCTAATGGACCACCGAACATCTTACGATAAAGATTCCCATGTTTTAAACAGTAACGAGCAGCCTTTTTTCGAAGTGGGTGCGCTTGCTTCTTGTCATCAGGGATGGTACCATACTGTAAAAAAGCAACAATTTCGTTTCTCCAATCCCAAGTTGAACTATTAAAATTTACCTCATTCTTATCAGGTTCGAGAACTGAATGAAATAAATGTATAACTGAAGCATTTGCATCATTTGCCACATCAGCTGCGGATGCGAGATCAGCTCAGGCATCTGCTTCAACATTTTCATCCCTTGATATTTGTATGACCTTCCAAATTTGGAATTGCTTTATCAGTTCCCGTACCTTTTCCAAGTACTGTTGCATCCTTGCTTCCCTAGCTGTGTAAGTTCCCAGCATTTGATTAACCACGAGTTGCGAGTCACTTTTGATCACTACTTGATTTATACCAAGTTCTCGTGCCAATTCTAGACCTACAATCACAGCTTCATACTCCGCTTCATTGTTAGTTACGGAATGACATTTAATAGCTTGCCTAATAGTTTCACCCGTAGGTGGTACTAAAACAATTCCTAATCCTGCACCTTTTACGTTAGATGAGCCATTAGTAAATAAGGTCCATGTTCCTAGATTAGCCCCATTATGTACTTGTACTTCTTTTTCTGCTTCTAGTTGAATCCCTTGGCTAAAG
>NW_017672922.1:0-136494 GCF_001879085.1 Nicotiana attenuata
CAACCCCCCCCGCGCATAGAGTTTAAATTTAATGGAGGTAGAGTGCAGCATCGAGATCATTGTTGTGCGTATGCGAAGTCATCGATTAATATTCACAAGACACAGAGTGCATAAAGAATTGAAAATTAATTAGTAATGAACACAGTGAGAGAGTGTTGAGAGAATTCAAAAGATGACAGAGTAGTGCATTAGAGAATAAGTCTCGTAGGACACGCGCAATCTCATTTAGAGATTAATGTGTGGAGTAATCAATTGTAGGCACCATATTAACTTATAGGTGCTTTGTTCTCCTATGAGCGCACTGCGCATGGTTTCCTAATGTCCCGCGGTAGTCGATTACCTCTATCTGTTACTTGTCTCAAACTAACCGTTGTGGTTGCCTAATTTCAGCCAGCTTAGGCTTAGAAACGGTGGTTGTTGTGGGTAAGCTGGCATCTGCATCAATACTTACCCGGATGATAGCGAAGTGTTGGAAAGTCTAGCAGAATTGATTTGCCGCAGTCCCCATCTCTGAAGATAGCCCCATCTCGGGGTACCGGCCTCTGAATCTTTTACAGCTGAAAGAAATAATCGGATCTTGCGCCTGCGACTGAATGGAAATGTGGGATGCTTGACAATGGAAAGGAGACCCAAGCAATATTCCGGATTCCCAGAGTTATCTCCTAGAGCTTTGGAGGTGCTACTTACGTCTATCAGTCACCCCTACCCCTTTTTGGCAACGCTAACCATACCGCTCATTTCGTTGGAGATGCCTTCTAGGTTCTGCCCCCAGGTGTTCCAGCGGGGCGGTTCCAACATCTTCACCACATGCTCCGATCCATGTCCTGCTACAAACAACAACCTTCGCTGGAAAGGCCTGCCTTTGTATCCCTCGCATTCACATTCCAAAACCCTGTACTTTCGGCCGTTTCAGATCCTCTCAATATCCCACATATAATTACTCTCAGCCAACCCCATACGAGCTTACACCAGGGCGGGACAAACCCCCAAGACCAGAGCAGGATGAAATGCAAAGAGAATGAGAAGCTGAGCAGGATTGAAAACATGACAAGGTTTGAGCGGGCAAAGAAGTAGTTCATACACGATCTATGTATGTTCCCTCATGTACGACTTGTCTTCAGGTTCAAAACACCAAATTGAGAAGTAAGACGGACACGGTGACCCCATCGCTCACCTAAAGAATTATTGCAATCAGTTACGGGGGGCGGGTGGTCAAAAGAAGAGCTAGTTATGGCATATTTTGGAGAAAGCTTGGTTGGTATCGTTCAGAATGATACAATGGATAAAGATGCCATCGCGTTGGCATATTTGGGATGAATCTGGCCCGAGACTTTGTTCGACACATTTTCAGTACACCTATAAGACATCGCTCCGGACAGGAACTCTTGGCAAAATCTTCAAGAAGAAGCCTTCAGAAAGCTTCCGTGAATATGCAATTAAAGTGGCAGCGAATAGGCTTCGAGAGTGAAACCTCCAATGCGATGAAGGTAAGATGATGGTCACTGTTTTTCCTCCAAGCCCAGAGAAGCAGACTATTTTCAGAATAATGAGTCCGCCATGGGTAAAACCTTTCGCGTAAGGCAAATAAAGATCGGAGAGTGTAGAGAAATGGGTTAAAAACGGGGTAGAATCTTGAGCTCCAGTCAGCACATAAGGGCCACCTCTCAAGCCATCCTAGGCGGGTCTGGAGGCAATGTGCCAAAGGCAAAAAGAAAGAAAACCAGTGACTGGTGGGCATTCGGACGGGAAAAGAAGGGTATGGGCTTCCTAGACCGTGTTCTCTGAAGAACCCTCAACACTATTATCCTCATACTGATGGGCCTATGGCCTCCTCAACCTTATGCGTCATGAATGCACAACCCTTCGGCCGCCGACCGACCACAAGCTAAACCGAAATCCACCTCCATTCCAAAGAAATCAATACCTCCTTACCAGAACCATAAATCCCTGACCACCGTAGATAACTTTCGCCCTCCGAGAACTCCCAGGAGACAAATTTTTACGGCCAATCCGGTGAACCCTATTCCAGTTTGTTCCCGAAACTCGTCCAGATGAAATTGCTGCCAGCCTATTCCCAAGAACAGGAGACCCAGATCTTAGGCATATCACAACGAGGGGTCCATTGTGCTTACCATTCAGCGAGCCGAAGGCATTAGTACTCGATAACTGCTATTGGACATTGAAGAAGGCGTGGAAGATTTGATTGAGCAAGGGACATGACTGTTGAGGGATGAAGAAAGCCCCGAATGTGACTAATAACTCCGTTGCCCGCTCAACAACATGGGCCGGTAAATCGGTATGATTTGTGAAGAACAGGGTAGTTTGATCGGCTTTGAAGCCATAGTTGCTATTGCCGAATGTAGAAAAGAAGCCCAAGTTACGCCCGAAGCAGGAAAAGGGGAGAAGGAGAAATAAAACTATCAAAAACTTGAACTTGAAAAGAAACCTGATACAAAACGTAGTAAATGGATTTCTCTTAAGGATGGAATTCTCTACTGTTTCCGCGAGGAACGCCAAGTAAAAAACCATTGTCTGTCACTATCCGAGGAAGAGCTGAGGGTAAAGGGGAAACACCAATATATGTAACCAAAAGGAGCCTATAATGTGGTTATGAGGGGACAATTATAGAAACGCGCTCGGCTCGAGTGAGCCAGTGGTTTATTGGACAGCAGTACCACAGAAGCCAATGACAGACCCTCTGCGGTGCCATGGACTACCAGCAAAACAGTGGTCAACATACAAGGGCAAAGAAATCTTCGGGGGAACTTCCAGGAAAGAAACTCTGTTGAGAAATATTCGAATGTGCAGGAAAGTGAACAATGGCCAGCTCGAAGCGTTTTCCGTCCAAAGGCCATGAGTGCTGAAGGAAGCAGAAGCCTTCTTCCAAAAATGAAGATCCGTGATTATGAGACAGTGGATCAATTAAGAAAGCCTAACTATGGATGATCGCCTGTCTCTCATTGGTGACAAAATCCCTCAGAAACATCAGAAGATTCTTGATGAAACTTTTGAATGAGGCATACGTGCCACATTGAAACTTTCAGTCGAGCAGCTCGAAAGGAATGGCCAGAAAGGTTTTTTGCCGTCAACCAATTCTTTTAGTAAGAATGACTTGCCTCCTGAAGGCGTGGCCACACAACAAAGCTTGCATCCTGACCGTCAAATGTGCAGGGTTACTATGTCAAACGAGTCATGTGGATGGAGGATCGGGGGTTGACATCTGCCCGAGTTCTCCACATTGGCAGAGATGGAGATCGGACAGAAAGATATGCCGAATAATGTTTGTGTAAGGGGCCTTTTGATAGGTATTCAAGAGGGATACCAGGTGAATCGACATGAATATTGACCATAGGAGCGTAAACTTTCGAGGATAGACCTTCACAGGTGTTGGACATGGATACATTTACACACTTCTTCGGGGAGGCCTTGGAAATTCATAGCATACGGAGTGTGCTCCACTCTCCACAATGGTAAAAGTTCGAGTATGAAGGTCAGGAAAATCAGTGGTCCATCGAGAGAAGACGAGCAATCTATTATCGTGATCACATCCTATCCATGTTTTTTGGAGGCAAGGGAAGGAAGTGAGCATATTGTTATACGCAAGCCTTTGAGATTGTGGATGCAGATCAGAGCACGAGGTAGGAAATCCTTGTCCTCAGCCTTTCCTGTCTTAACGCTTCAATCGATGTGGCCAGAGAAATGATTAGACATGGGTTCGGCCAGGAAAAAGGGTTGGCAAAAGCTTACAAGGAATATCCTGAGACCAGTTAACTCTACCCAGCAAACAGAAAAGCCTTTCTTCGGATAGGCCTTTCCACCCAACCCAGATGATGAGAAATGGGCTGAAGAAGAGAAAGAATAGACAATCGGTTATGCCATCAAGCCTTGCTATCTCTACGAACACCTGTTGTCAAGATAAGTATGGCAAAAGAAAGGATGAATGAGTTTGTTCAGCAGTTGAGGAAATCGAAGACATATGTGGAGCTATGAAGAAATGCTTTAACGAAAACACTGGTCAGTAGGAAAAGAAGGGACTAGCACCGCCTGAATGCTCTATATGGGACCAATGCTAAACTCCAAAACTGGAAGGCTACGCCATTCGCATTAAGGCGGAGCCCGTAGATAGCCTCGACCTTTTTCTACATCTCGAGTTATTTCAGGGGTGTAGCTCGGGTGTCTTTTTTAGTTATAATTTTTAAATTCCGGAATGTAAAACCCTGTTATTTGTCCAAATTCCAAGAGAAATGAATAATATTTCATTGTCCATACTCTCTTTTCTTCTAATTTTGGATTGTTTTTCCTTTTTTATCTTTTCTTTTCAGTATATAATAAATGCCGGCTTACAATAACAATGCATGCATGAGCTCCATGCCCAGACTCAAACACAGCTGTTTAATTTGTGAAATAATGAATCAAGAATCGCGGATATGATGGGAAGAGGTTTTAGGGAGATAAACCGAGAATATGGAAACAATTTGAGAACAACAACCTAAGCCAAACTGATGACACTGAACGGTTAATTTGGGAACGGCCGAAGAAATAAAGGGAAACCAAAAAAGCATTTCACGAACAGATAAGCAACTGAGATTGCAATAATCCAGCTCCTGTTCGAATTTAAAGATTGTGTTTGCTTTGGTCGTATGACACATGCCAGACTATAAGTATGGACTAGCTGGTGCAACAATTCCCTGATCTTACCCCGATCTGTCTCCAGTAAACAAAAGCAAAGTGAAGATATCAAAACTGATATCAGTGATAAGATCAAAGAAAAGTCACAAAACAGTTAAACAGGCGGGGAGTAATTCGAGTGGCTCAAGATATCTGCACGTGTTGGCAATGTGGTTCCACGTACCAAAGAGAAGACGGAAAAACCCAGGGTAGATAGTGTAAGAATTCGGAGATTTAACAGGGAAGTCCCAAAGATAAATTTCCCGTACCAACATTCCACATCTTGTTTGATAACTGCGCAAACAATGAATATCAGTCTTTCGTGGACTGTTACGCAGGAATATCACCAAGTGTTGATGGATGAAGAGGATGCCGAAAGACAGCTTTCAACCACTACAACCATGGGGAACCTAACTGTTATCGGGTCATGCAGTTGGGCTGAAGGAATGCTGGGGGCAAACTTATATGAGCTCATGCCACCATCCTATCCACGATTATGATGCCTCAAAGAAATACGAGGTGTATGTGGATGAGTTATCGTCTAAGTCACGACTCAGAGCGATCACGTTGCGAGATGAGAAGTTCTTTGAACCGGTTTGGCGCAAGTATGATCTGAAGTTTGAAATCCAGCTAAATGTGCTTTCGGAGTCGCCATCGGCGCAAGTTTGGGTTTCATAGTCGCAGGAGAGGTATTGAGTTGGGTCACAACAAAGGATAAAGGCATTTCGAGATTTTATCCTCCTCCAAGATAAAGAAGGAGGTGATGTAGTTTATTGGGCGGGTTTAAAACTAAATCAGTCGGTTCATTCGCTCAATTGGACTACCACTGTTGAGCCCATAATTCAGGTTATATGAAGAAAGATGCGTCTAATCAAGTGGAGTCCCGAATGTCAAGAGGCCTTCGATAAAATCATGGAATATTTTTCAAATCTCCCAGTATTGGTCCCACCAGAGCAGGGACGACCTTCTTCTTGTATCTGACCAGTGTGGAAAATTCTTTTGGCTCTGTGTCCTCGTCAGCATGACATACAAACCGGAAAGGAAATGAGCATGGCCAATTTAACTAATCTAGCAAGAAGATTTACTGGCTACGCAGGCCAACATACCACCTTAGTTGGAAAAGAACGATGCTGGCGCTTTGCGTGGGTTGCCCAAAAGCTTGAGAATTATCTTCAAGCCATACCACCTATCTAATAACCAAGTTGGATCCTTTGACACATATTACATATTTCCGAAACCGATGCCCACTGGGAGGTGGCAAAAGATGGCAAAATCTTGCTCATGAAATTTGACATAGATCCCTACTGTTATCGCACGGCAGTGAAAGCCTGGCGGAATCAGTTTGGCTTGAACAACCCGGTCGACGAGGAACTATCAAACAACCGTTAAGGCACGCTATTTCCCCAGTATGAGGAAGTAAACTCGGTAGAAGCATTCTCTGAGGAACTCTGGCTTGGAAATTTCTATATGAGGAAGCAGTAATGACGAGAGGTGTAGGTAATTGGGCAATCTAATAATCACCCAAATGGCCAGCATTAACCCGGCTACAGCCAGTGCTCCGTTTCTTTTGCCGAACAATACAGCTGAGTAATGAAGCTGCATCATGGTTGAACTCGGAAATTACCAAGATGTTGAAAATGATTTATTAATCATGGGGGACTCCTGACTTGATGGTAACCGACAAGCCCAAGGAGAATGGGGAAACTCGAGATATTAAAGGCTCATTCCTCTCCCAGCATGTGGAAGATCTCACAAACGCTTCAAGTCGTAAAATTCAGGTATATCCCTCGGTGTCATAATGAACTAGCTGATTGTCACTTGCCACCTCTAGCTTCAATGTTGCCCTATACCAGCCATGCCCCATATTGACCCTTTAGAGAATTCAAATCAAAGAAAAGCACACGGGTTATTGTAAATGCGGCTTTTGAGGCGGAACCTAGTGGTCAGCTGGTATCACTGATATCAAGACGATTTCTGAAAACACAGGAATACCGCTGAGCAGGCCAACGGAGTCAGAAAAGACCATCAGACGACGCGAGTGGTTTCTTTTAAGTGGTGGATGTTTTGTATCAGAAACCCGGACCTCAACTTGCTAGATGTGATTGACGCCGAGGGGCTGGAAGAAATTATGCATGAAGTCGCGCAGGAGTTATGTTGGACCTCAATGAATGGTTATGTGTTGGCAAACGGAAATATTTTGCGAGCGCGGGTATATCTGGATAACATGTGAGAAGGCTAGATATTCAGTTTATTGTTGAATGTCATCATGCCAGGTGCACGGCGATTGATTTATGCACCTCCGACAAGAACTCAAATCCCGATGTCAGCAACCTTGGCCGTTATAAGTCGCTTGGGGCATGGGATGCTCATTGAGGATCGATCGAGCCGAAAGCTCGAATGGGGGGCATAGGTTCATAAACTGAGTAGCAATCGATTAATTTCACAAAAATCGGGGTTGAAGCCACCTAAGTCAGTCACCAAGAAAGCTGGTAGTTAAGCTTTGTGCACTCCACATCTCAATTTGCCCGCTTTGGCATTCCTGCAATTATTATTACGCCGACAATGCGATAACTTGAACAGGTCGCCTGATGGAGGAGGTAGTAACTCTCAAGATAACGCATAGAACTTCACTCCCTATCGACCAAAAGCCAATGGTGCTGTCGAGCGCAGGCAAATAAGAACATCAAAGAAGATTTGAGAAAGATGATTCAAAGCCTCCCGTGCAATGGCATGAAAAGTCTACCTTCACAGCGTTAATTGGACTAATGTAACACCACAATACGTAGTACATCATTGGAGAACACGTACCTTGTTAGTTTACGTACTGAACGCAGTCATACCTGCAGAAGTGGAATTCCTTCAACTCCGGAATATCGTTGGCGGAGATTGAGACAGGCTGAATGGGTTAAAACCCGACTAGAGCAAATTGTCATTAATTGATGAAAAACGGATGGCCGCGGTTTGTCATGGACAGCTGTAACCAACAAAGAATTGGCCCAGTGCCTATAATAAGCAGTGCGGTCCCAGAATATTGAAGTGGGACAGCGGTACACAGACGCAGATCTCCTCATATCAGATAGAAGCAAAAGGATAGTTTGCCCCTTAATTGGAAAGTCATACCATCATCCGGAAAATATTGTCAAACAAGAGGACACTGTATCTGGGAGACATCGCAAGGAATGATATCCTGAGACAGCAGTCATACGCAGATTGCAGTAATAAAGGTACAGACGTCTAATCCTCATTCATGCGATGGCCTTTGGTGCAATTCGAGATGACGAAAGGCTTTTCTTCTCACTATCCAAACATGTCATACCTTGTAAACCCCTTTTCTGAGACGGTATACCTTCTTTTGGCTACCCTCTTTGGAACCCGGGAAGTACGAAAAAAAAAGAAAGAAAAAAGAGAAAAAAAAAAGAAAAAGAAAAGACAACAAAAAAAGAGAAACGAAAAAATATATGAAAAAAAGAAAATTATCGATGATAGAAAGAAAAGAAACAAAATAATAAAAAAAAAACAGCAAAAAACAAGATGTTTCCTTGAACTACGTCTGACATTGATCCGAAGGATAACGTAGCAGCCTCACTCTGGGGTTCAGTCACCAAACCAAACTAAAAATCCGATTTCCCCAAAAAATGAGAACTGGGGCAGAAATATATGGTTTCGGCCATGAAGTCCCGCCGAAATGGTTTCCAAAGTTTGTACCATCCGTCCAGAAATTCTTTTTACCGCAATACTGTCAATCTTTATATATGTAAAGGCGTGGAATTGAAAAGCAATATTGTTTGGAAGCTGGTATAGTCCAAAATGAGAGAAATAAAAATGAAGAGAGTCTTTATCGGTGAAAAACCTTCGGGCAACCAAAGGCGAGGTGAAGAGATTAAAAATGAGAGAGTCCCGTTGGGTGAAAACGCAAGGCACATCGGGACGGTGAAGAAGAGAAAATGAGAGAGGTTCGATTGGCGAAACCCGCCAATAGGGCGCTGTCGGCCGAAAAGAAGCATCTCGCCACTAAAGGGAGTCCTTGGCAAGGTTCCCATGGTTTTGAAATATTGATTAATGGTTCACAGAGAAAGCGAAAAGCTTGGTGTGGGTCGGGCAATTCACAGTCCAAGAAGCATGTCATGTTCTATTTTGAAGCCAGCATGCACACAGCCAGATAAGTCCTCTTTTTTTTTTCACACACCACAGAAAGGGAATGCTTCTTCTTTAAAAATCATATGCCTTGCCTTTTTGCATACTTTTTCTTTGAATCCTTTTCGTTTACTTATAGTTACCAAGAAAAGGTGGCAGAACTGGTTTCACAGGTTCTTCGCTGGTCAGGAGTCGAAGAAATTACCCAGCCCTCGCGATGGCTTGTGTCAGGCCAATTTTTCGACTGACCATAGTGGATTGGAGCTTTTTGAAGCTAAAACAAAATATTGAAAAGAAAAAGAAAATCAAAGCAAAGGCAGAATAAGGTGAGAAGTCATGAGCCACACGGCGATTCATAATGAAATACCTGAAGGCTGACCCAGATGAGATTTAATAAAGAGATTAACCTAAGGCAAACAAGGCAAAGGTTTCATCATACGGAAATGGGGGCCAGAGATAAGCAATTGAGATGATAAGGCACAAAACCAACCACAGTTTTCAAACTAACAAATTGTTATCTGTTGAAAATCAGGTTTGATCAAACAACCGTGGCAAGAAGCACGGTGCAGTCAAAGAAATGAAATGCGCAAGCGCTGAACAACTCTGCAGCAGAACAACGACCAAAAGAGAAGTTTCACACCTCCCCAAGTTCTTTCATGTATTTTCCTAATAAAACCGGAGAACATGAAAAAGGAAAACAAAAGATAGAAGAAAAGAAGAAAAGAAGTTAAAATAAAAAATCAAAAAGAAAACAAAATCATGATAGCATAGGATCTCATTCCTTAAATATCCCGGCCAAAAAACCGGGGACTCTCCCAGGCCAAAAAACCGTGGAGCTTTTTCTTTCCCAAAATCTCGGAACAAAAAATCGAGGATCTCCCGGACAACAAAACGTGGAACTTTTTCTTTCCCAAATCCCGGAACAAAAACCGAGGATCTCCCGGCCAAAAAACTGTGGAGCTTTTTCTTTCCAAAATCCCGGACAAAAACCGAGGATCTCCCGGCACAAAACCGTGGAGCTTTTTCTTTCCCAAATCCCAGAACAAAAACCGAGGATCTCCGCGGCAAAAAACCGTGGAACTTTTTCTTTTCCAAATCCCGAACACAAATCGAGGATCTCCGCACAAAAAAACGTGGAAGCCTTTTCCCGGAACAAAAAACCGAGGATTACTCCCGGCACAAAAACCGTGGAGCTTTTTTCTTTTTCAAATCCCGGCCAAAAAACCGGGGATCTCCGGCATAAAAAACTGGGAGCTTTTTTTTTTCCCAAATCCCGGAACAAAAACCGAGAATCTCCCGGCAACAAAAAACCGTGGAGCTTTTTGCTTTCCCAATCCCGGAACCAAAAACCGAGGATCTCTCTACACATTCCTGATTTGATTGCTTAGATATGTGTCACAACTAACTCACGAAATTTTCCTTAGTGAAAACTGGGGCAGAAAATTTCGTTCGTTTGTTTGTTTTGGTATCTTAAGCAGGTCACCTCAAAACGCCAGGTGTGAAATGACCAATGGAATGATCTCAGTCCAGAGTCAAGAAAAGTAAAGAACGAAAGATGATGAATTCAAATGTGAAGCAAGCAATGGGCGGAGCGCTCAAAATCTGATTGAAGTCACAAGCTCCGTTGATCTTGTTTTTTGACCCAATGCTGCATGAAGAAGTAAATATACCCACAATTTGCGGAAGCACCAAGATTCAGATCGAAGTCCACAGCAAAATCAGCTAAGACTCAAGATCAAGTTCAAGACAATTATAGATAGGAATTTGTAACTCAATAGTTGACAGGCATAGCTAGCTTAGCTTTGATTTTCTTTTGTGTAATAAGGAGGTAGCAAGCAGTAGCAGCGCAACAACAGTGAAAATCACACAGCTCCTGGTAGTCCCAGCTACCAAGCACTCCAAAAGACTACACTGACCTGATTCCCTTTATAGCAAGGATATGTAGGCAACCTTTGAAGCAAGGGTTTCGGTCAAAACGGTTTTCAAAATGCTTCTCCTGGGAAGTGCCGAGCTGGCAAAAATCCCTCATGTTGCTCATTTATCTTTGCCCAAAAACCTCTTCGTGTCTGAGCAAAGAGGGGCAGCTGTGAGCATTTGATTTTTGGCCTCGCCGAATTACTCCTAAGATTTCTTAGATTTTAGGATTTTTTCTTTTAATTGTTTAATTTGTAGGAATTAATTGCATAATTTTTCGTGTTTAATTTGCATTTTTACTGTGTGCATTTTTATTTAACATAATTCATAAAAATACAAAAATTCGCATAAATTTGATTTAGGATTTAATCTTATATATTTTTAGATTAATTAGTAATTAGGATTTCACAAAAAAAATATACAAAATCACAAAAAATGAGTTATTTTTGCTTTGGTTAACTTTAGCTTTGATTTTGGTTAGATTTCCATTTAAATTTGGTATTTAATTAATTGTATCAATTATTAAATAGATTGGGTAGGTTAATTTAGTTTCTAGAATTAATTTAGACTTTTAAATTTTAATTTGTAAAAAAAAAAAGAAAAGAAAAAAGAAAATCAAAAGAAAATTTTGAGTCTTCTTATTTTTAAAAAAGACCCAATTTTGGGCCAATTTCTGGTTTAAGTTACCGACCCAAATCAAAGACCCAAACACCCGTCCAAAATCTAGCCCAAATTACCCTTGCACCCGGTTCCAACACCCCCATAACCTAAACGATGCCGTTTTGCTCGTAGCCAAATCTCAGCGTCGAGGTTTTACTTGATCGAACGACAGAGAAGCTTGGGGTGTGAGAGTATTTAAATGTCCAAACGTTACCCACCCTCCAGAACCCCCTACCCTCACCATCTCTCCGACCTTATCACCTGAACCCTGATGCGCCTCCTCCGGCGTCCGCCGCCGGCCGGAAATCGCCTCCCCGCCGGCGGCGATTGTCCAAATGCTCCCAAATTTTCACACTGCCCTCCCCTTCACCCTCCCTTTACAAATCCAGCCTTACCTTTCCTCAAATCCCCTCCGAACCCCTCGAATAGCCAAAACATGGTTGCCGCCCTCGCGTACACGCGGCGCCACCCTCAAACTGCCAATAAACATTGTGCTTGACGACCATCTATCGGTTTCTCCTCAACCGTTCTCTTCCTAAATCCTAAACCAAAACCATTCAAACCCAAGTCGAACCCTTCGAATTTTAGATCTAGGGTTTTCGTTCAAGACTTTTCGAGTTTCCGGTTAGCCGGTTGCAAAAGGGTTTTAAAAATTATGCTATGCGTTTGTTCTTGACAAGAACAAACACATAACAATATTTTAAGACCAGATTCGAAATCAATCAAGTTAAAGCCCAAAATCAAGTGAGTTTCTGTTTTTCTCTGTTTTGTTATTTTTGAATTAGTTCCTCTCTATGATTGATTCCTTTTCCATGATTAATCGATTTAGGTAGCTGATTGTTATTTTTGCTTACCAATCCGTTGAGGGTCAGTAGTTGATTTTGTTTTCTCTGTTCATATGTTCGTTTTTTCCTTTTGGTTGAGTTTCTAATTTTTTGATAATTGATAGCACGAACCTGTTCTTTTAATTTGTTTTGTTTGATTCATAAGTTTTGTAGCTTTGATTTGGAATTTCATTATAAATTTTGGTTCTCAATTTTGTCTAGTTCATAGTAGTGAACAGTGTTTAATTAGAATAATTTCCAGTGTTGATTAGTTAGATGGATTAGTTTCAATTTTAGGTTTTTTTTATTATTGGAATTGTTTGGGTATAGTCGAATACTCCAGCGTTTGTTTGTTTAAACCATGGTTAATTTTTGACTCAGTTTAGAAGAGGTTGGGGGTTAGTTTGACATAGGCTAGTAATTTCAGAACTGATTCAAGGGTAAGTTAGGCATTTTAAAGAGAAGGAATCTTTGTAGTAACTAAAAAGAATTACCTAGAAGCTTCTAGAATAGGGCTCAAAGTTAGATTTCAGTAAGTTTAGATAGTAACTTGGGTAACAAGTTAAAAAATAAGGGACTAAAAGCTGAAAAGGGTAAGGACTAAAAAGAAAACTAAAAAATCTTGAAGGTAGCCCTAGGCTTTGCCTATAAAAGGCACACCCATTGCCTTCTTTACAAAAGTTTTTTTGATCTGAAAAATTCCCACAAAATTCTCTGCAAGTTTGCCTCATCTGAAAATTCTAAAGGGTTCAGCCTCAAATTTCCTCTCAAAGCAAATTTTTAGTAAATTCAGAACCTAGAATTTGAAAATCAAATCCAAAAGCCACCTAACAAACAAAAAACAACAGAAGAGTCCAAAATAACTGCTCTGTTGCAACTTCCTAGATCGATTTCGAAGTTTTAGCTCCTAATTCAAAGTTCCTAGCATAAAATTGGTTTGGTGAATTCTGGGTGTTTTTGACTGCTGAAGCTTTGGACATAGCCTAAGTTTAATTGCAAGTCTATTTGAGCCTACCTGGTTATTTTTGTGGGTGCTACTCTTCCGTCGTTCAGTTCTGGGTGTTGTGTGTTATTTTGGATCTTAAAAATTGGCTCTATTTGCTGTTGATATGAGCTGCTGACTGCTGCTGTCTGTCATTGCTGATCTCCTCTTCTCTTCTTTGTTTCATTATCCAGGTACAAGCCCTAAACCGATGGTGAATATATTTTGATTTAAGAAGCGAAATGGAAATCTCATTACTCTTGGGCTTGGTGTTTATGTTAGCTTAGTTTAATTCCAATTTTAGAAGCTAAATGTTGTAATTGAAACTGGATTTACGGACGTATACAGACTTGTGATTTGAGGTAGTAAGAGCCATGTTAGCTATGCCTTGATATTATAATTTATAGTTTGTTTGTTGCTAACTTTAATTTCATAAGTCATTATAGTGCATTAGGATTAATCATATAAGCGTTAATAAACAGTGTCTCATGTGTTATAGGGACTGCTTCATCACTTCAGGAATGTTTCATGTGTTAATAAGCAGTTGAATGCAGCTCTATGATTAAATGATAGTAGACGTAGTATTGTAATTAGGGCAAACAATTATAATCGGCTTTTGAGATCAAGTACTCAGCGTTCCAGCGCATCAAATAAGTTCCAAGTGTAATTACATTAACCAGCTATCAAAATCTCTAAATGTTTGTATCATGTTCAGATTATGTGTCAAGTTTAGAATTAATTAGCAATGATATTGAATTTGGGTTCCCTCTCTCTCTGTTAGTTGATCCCTGAATTGAATGGCTTGGAATCGTGTAGTAGTTTGTTTGGTTTCGTTGATAGGCCCAGGGCGTACAGCCCAAGCCATTTTGGACCCTAATATGGATGATAATTTCCCATTTGGGCTTGCATTGAAACCAGGGCTAGTATCAGTCCGCAAAACAAACTGACGCCATCTTAATTTGTTGGGCCAAGTCCAAAAATCCAAGTTTGAAGGCCCAAAAACTTGTTATAGGTCAAAGCCTTTAAAATTACATTAGGAATATGGGGAATTAGTTTGCAATATAAATTTTGGTTTTTCGAGTTAGGCAGCGGGTTCAAATTAAGAGGGTCCTCCCTTTTGTTTGAATTCGGGCTTGAACTCGAGGCCCGAATTTATAAATGCAAATTAATTGACCCTTTTAGAGACAAATTAAATAGAAAATCGTAGTTCGCTTTAGGCTGGCCTTAAAATAATAAAATGAGACGAGCCTCGCCAAATAAAAATGCATAAATTGCGGGGCCCTCATTAAATACTTTATTAAAATATTTTAGAAATTCGGGACATGCCATTTAGCGAATTTTCATGGCTTCCCGCAAAGTTAATAAGACGCTGGCCACTTTAGACGCGCTTTTAATAATATTACTTTCCTAAACTCGGGTGCGCATTTCATGCAACTCAAATCCAAATCCCAAAACGTTGAATAAGAGGTGTTGAGGATCCGGGTGCATTTCATGTGACGTGATCCAAAAACACGCTCTTAAACGGCGTTCACTTTCATAAGAACCAATTAAAAGCGGTTAAACAAATTTATAAAATTGCACTATAGGTTTGAACATGCATAAAACCAGATTTTTAGCCATTTATAATAATTTAAGCGACCGTGCTAGAACCACGGGATCCGGGGGTGCCTAACACCTTCCCTCGGGTCAACAGAATTCCTTATTCAGAATTTCTGGTTCGCAGACTCCAATTGGGAAGTCGAAATTTTCCTCGATTTGGGATTTAAATTAAATCGGTGACTTGGGACACCAAAAGCCAATCCTATCCCAAGTGGCGACTCTAAAAATCAATAAATAATCCCATTTCGAATAATGTCACTTTAAATGGAAAAACTCCCTTATGCATTTTCCTTCGGGGTAGGTGTGTAAAAAAGGAGGTGTGACACTGAGTCACAGTCATATCTCCCTGGCATAGCTGCTCAAACTCTCTACGTAGCTCCTCTCTGCGAGTCTGTGGAACAAACTTCTCTAAGAAGAGAACTGAAAACTCATGCCACATAAGTGGTGCTGCCACAACTGGCCTACTCAACTCATATGTCTACCACTATTTGTAGGTTGCCCCTGTCAGCTGAAAAGTAGTAAATGCAACTCTACTGGTGTCCAAAATACACCTTGTGCGAAGAATCAGGTGACACATTTTTAGAAAATACTGAGCATCCTCTAACTCTGCTCTGCTGTACTTTGGCGGTTTAAGCCTCCTAAACTACTCCAACCTCTTCTCCTCCTCATCAGTCGTAGGTGTGCTAACCTTGGTCCGAGCAGCAGCAACCAACTAAACTGGAAGCACCCTCAGTGTTTGATGACCTTGAGCTAGCTGCTCTGGAGTACGGATGGCAGGAGTCTGGGAACCTCCCCCAGCCTGTGAGGTAGCTGGTGCAACTGGAATCTAATTCGCCTGTGCTAGGCTCGTGAACATAGTCAAAATCTTAGCCAAAGCCTCTTGAATGCTAGGAATAACAATAGGCCCTGCCGGTGACTGAGCTGGTCCCACCAACTCTGTAGTATCCGACATCTGCTCCTCCACTGGAGCAACTAGTGGCTCCACAGGTGCTGCCCTTGCTACAATCTGAGCTATACCTCACCCTCTACCTCGACCCTGGCCTCTCGTGGCCCTAGCTTGTGAGGCTGGTGCCTGATCAGCTGATCATGTCCTCGTCATCTGTGAGATAACAAAATAATAGATTATTAGCCATCAGAATTAACAAATTTGCACAATAGGAATGCAAGAAAGTGAAGTTTCCTGATAGTTTGGTAGCCTCTTGAAAATAAGTATAGACGTCTCCATACCGATCCGCAAGACTCTACTAAAATTGCTTATGACTCGTGTGACCTAAGAAACCTAGGGCTCAGATTCCAACTTGTCACGACCCAACTCCCACTAGAGCCGCGATGGTGCCTAACACTACTTGCTAGACAAGACAACAGTCACATAATAACTACGAATTTGATAAAACATGATTTAATAAACTCAATAGTGGAAATATCATGAAATAACTGAGAAAGCAACAATAAAACTACTACATCTGTCTCAATGATATGGTGTCAATGAGTACATGAGCACTACTGAATATCAAAATACAAAGCCAATTCCTCAATACAACTGTCTGGACAATAAAACAGTAACAAAGAAAATAAATGAAAGAGAACTTCAAGGTCTGCGGACGTAATATAAGCTACCTCGTAGTCTCTCAAGTACTGGTACCAGCATAACTTTAGGAATCACCACGTCCAAAAGCGACTGAATCTACACACATAGTGCAGAGTGTAATATGAGTACAATCGACTCCATGTACTCAATAGTTAACAAACCTAACCTTGGGTTAAAAGTAGTGATGAGGTCAGATGAAATAGTCAGAGACCGATATCAATAACAACACATGATATAATGATAACAGTAATAATAAATAACTTAAAGAAACTATCATATTCAGCTCGTTCACACTATAAGAATTTAGACATGCTTGCAAATATAACGGTTATAGCCCAACACGGATAAAAACATTTTATTTATTAGCTAGATACCAACATATTCATCTCATTTGAAGCCGTTTTTATACCTCGCTTTCGTGTTTTCATTATAATTAAGTGTTTAGTTCCCGCAATCTTATCCAATCTTGATAAGCTTGAATACTGTAAAAAAATTTGTTGCCTTAGTTAGAAATTCACGACAAGACCTTGTTGGTTTGATATCAGATTCAAAGAGCCTGTTTGGCCAAGCTGTCAAAAATTACTTATTTTAAAAAGTGCTTTTATTAAGAAGTTGTAACGACCTGACTGGTCGTTTTGAGCTTTAGCGTTCCATTCAGTTGTTTGAGACTTTGAGTAGCTTCATATGATATATTATGGCATGAGTGTAGTCAGCTTTGGTTTTCGAGAGGTTTGGGATAGATTTGGAAGAATGACTCTTGATTTGGAAGCTTTAAGTTGGAGGAGTTGACCAAGGTTTGACTTTTGGATAAACGGATTCAGAATCAGGTTTTGATTGTTCTAATAGGTTCATATTATAATTTTGGACTAGTACGTATGTTCCAATTTGGTTTTGGAGGTTCCTAGAAGAAATTGACCTTATTTGTTGAAAGTTGGCAATTTGAATAACTTAACGAGTTCATAAGTTTGACCACGAGTTGACTTTGATGTTATTGGACTCTAATTGGTATTTTGAGACTTTGGATAGGTCTATATAGTGGAATTGAACTTGTATGCAAAGTTCAGATGTAATCCGGAGTGTTTAAGCATGATTTAGATACTCTTTTGAAAGAATTAAGATTTAACAACTTAAGAGAAATTCTATTAGGCTTGAGCCTTGATTCTTTGTTGTGATGTTCCCGTGGTTGTTTTGAGGCTTTGGTAAAGTATGGATAATGTATTTTTACATGTCGGTATGATTGGATGGGGTCTCGAGGGGCTCGGGTGTGTTTTGGATCATTGGTTTAAAAACTAGTTAAGAATTTTGTGTTTGACCATGGTCAATATCGGATCAAGATGATCGCTTTTCAGTATTTTGACTGCGCGAGCAGGTTCGTAGCATGTTTTATGATTAAAATGTATATATGGTTTGTGTCCGGGAGGTTTCGAATGAGTTTTGGTGCTAAAACGAAGATTTTCTTATTGCTGTTTTTTTTCTGGTGTAAATAAATATAGAAATGCCGTTTATGTCCCTGAAATTTTCAAATCCCTTTAAAACATCATTTCTCCCTCATTTTAAAGTCAAATTGGTGATTCAAAAGGCTATCTTGGGTGTAATCTCGCAACGATTATGTTGAGCTTATCAAATGTGAGTTTTGGGGTCATCTAGAATCTGGTTTGAGCTTGAACAACTGCTACATTTTTTTACTTATTACGAAATTTCATCACTTCTTCTCACAAGATTTTAGAACTCGGATTTCGGTGATTTTGGAGGGAATTTTCACAATTTGGATTGGGGTAAATATTTTTTACTAGAATTATTTATATTTCATGATTACCTTGAATTTAGTGATTGTTTGATGAATAAAATTGAAAAATTGGGGATCTTAGTAAAAACTTTTTCAAAACATAAATTGATGATTTGAGGGCCAATTTGAGGTCGTATTTGGATGAAACACATATTTGGACTTAAATTAGAATGGGTATTCGGAATTTGTGAGTTTTATCGTGTTCTGGGGTGCGATCCTGGGGTTGACTTTTTCTATTATACGAATCTTTATTATTCGAAATCATTTTCTATGGATTTTATTTTTGATATTAAGTTATTTTGGCTAGATTACAGCCGTTCGGAGGTTGATTTGCATGGGATGGGCTTATTAGAGTGTTTATTTAGCTTATTTGAGGTAAGTACCTTGCCTAACCTTGTGTTGGGGAATACCCCTTAGGTGCTAGTCCTATTATGTTGATCTCTATGATGTGAAAGTGATGTGTACATGAGGTGACAAGCGTGTATATGGGTACTTTGTATAATTTTTACCGGAATAGACCGTAGGCTTTTAATATGCCTTAATGTGATAATGAACTTTATATGAAACATGTTGAGTTCCTTTTATGACTATTTGATCAAGATTATTACATTGACTTATCTGCTATATTTATTGTACACCCTTCCACTTTTATGATTATTGTTATGTCCGTGTGCACTATTGTCGAAAGTTAGAGCTTACATCATGATGGAACTTTGGTATCATTGTTTTCGATATTGTGGCACTTGGTGTTACTGTTTAGAGGTAATGTGGCACTTGTGGACATGTTGAGAGGATTGATTGGGGGTGTTAGTAAAAGGTTTTTTGCATGCTATTGTGCCTATTGTTCTGTGCGTGGGGCAAAATATGGGTGGCATTATCTCGGGCTGCCCACATGGTGCAATAAGGGTGATTATATGCACATGTGGAGAAATAAGGGTGGCATACCATTGTTGTGTGCACATGCGGCATAATAAGGGTGGTATTGTTGATGATGTTATATAATATTTCGGGGAGTCCTTATTGTTGTTGTGATTGTGTTGAGACTGGATTGATATTTTTATTTTCCTAATTGTCTAATGTGGCGTCATAAGGATGATTTGTGATTTTGATATGTGACACATCGGAGTGACTCTTGTTGTTATTCTTGTGTTGGAATGGTTTATGACTTCTTGTGTGTGTCAAGCATTCTATGTAATTTGTTGTATTGTTTTCAATGTGCTAATCTGTGTCTCAATCATTACTTGATGATTTGATTGTCAAGATGCATTTACGACGTGGAGTTGGTCTCTCATATGATGCTGCATTGTTCGTAACATAATGGATTAAGTAAAAAAAAATCGTCATCATGTTTAACTTTATTTGATTATTGATAAATTCCTCTTGAACATGTTATTGGTAACTAACATGAGTACGATATATGTGGGGGCACGAGGTCTGTGCTGTTACACCCCACACCTAAATAAAACTTGATAAGTGTGGCTTCTAGCGCACCCAATCAGCCGGCAACGCGTTTGAGGGTAGAAGATGGAAACACGCTTCATCAGACTTTCGCTAACTATCACCGGGTGCAGTGACTGGGGCGGGGCAACAAATTTTGTATGTATTAGTGGTGGAGTTTCCAAGATTCGGTATGATATAAAAAGGTAGTGCAACACTGTTTCTCTTTTTAAAAAAAAAGAGGAATTACCTATGTTAGCTCTCCCAATTTCTCTCAAAACCCCTTTAGACTTTCCAAACAATTTAAGGCAAAGCTGAAGGGGAATCTAAATCATGAAAGATCTAGCATGAAGGAACTAGGATTCATTACTGTAATATTTATTATCTTGGTGTATCGATTCTAGAAAATTCGTTGGAGGCAAGGTTAACCGTCGTAGAGGTGTAGCTAGTTCTCCAACAAGGTATGTAGGGCAACTTTATTTCTTGTCATGAGTTGGTGTAAGTCTCTCTCTTCCTCTAACAGATTTCTGTATTGTAAGAATTTGGTTGATTTGAGTCCCTCTCAATGACAATTTTTCTATTCCTGTACATTATGGCCGGTAGCGTTCCTCTCAAAATCTATAATGTTCTAGTTGGTATTCTATGGTCAGAGAGTATGATTCTTTCTGAGGTTAAACTTGTTATCCGTTGAAACTACTACTGCATCGCATTTATGTATATGTATCTACTTTACCTTACCGAGCCACGCCATAGTCGGGCGGGTACGACACTTATTGTGCAACCTTTGATCAGTTGGGTATGAAGATACATGATATGAGATATCACCGAGCCCTTATATGGCCGGGTACGATGATGTGTGATCTGTGATGAGGTTACTTTGTCCTCTTGAGGCCGGTTACGCCGAGTTCTGTTGAGATCGGGTATAGCTGAGACCTCCTAAGGTTGGGTACGATCGATTATTCTACGAGGCTGTGTATGGAGTGATATGTGATGTGAGTTTACCGAGCCCTTATGTGGCCATACAATCAAGTCCTCTATGACGCCGGGTATGTAGTGATGAAATTTGCTTCAAAGAGTGGATGAAGATATGTGTACTTATATGTATTATAATTCATGCATGGCCCCAATGAGTGGCTCGGCTTTGCAAATGCTAGCATACATTCATGATTCATGGTTTATACTTCCCACCAATTATGCCCCGATGGCTTGTCTTCGGTATTCAAGTTGAGATCACGCACTTATTTCTTATATTATGACTCTGATTTACATGCTTTCATAGTCTTACATACTCAGTACATTATTCGTACTGACTCTTTTATCTTTTGGGTGCTGTGCCACAGGTACAGATAGACCCGATGGCGTCCCTCCCTAGTAGGGTGTTGTCCTAGCTGAGAGGTCATTGTACTCCATTCCTTTGGAGTAGCTGTTCGAAGTCAATAGGTACTGAAGCTCATGTCATAAAGTTTTAGGTATGTTGGGGCCCTGTTTCGACCAAGTTATGTATATGTATATCTTCTTTTGGTACTCTTAGAGGATTGTAGGCTATGGTTTGGCTATATGTAAAAGGATGGATTATGACAGTTGTGAATATGTATAAAGTGCTAAGGTTTCTTTTACAAGTCAGTTGTTCAAATTTTAATTTTGGTGATTGTTACTTGGAGGTATTTTTGCCTAGGTCTTCTGAATAAAAAGATGTAAAACGTGAGTTCGCACGGGTATTCAGGCATCATTGGTTGCACCTCCCAAGGTTGGGGTGTGACAAACTTGGTATCAAAGCAGATATGTCCTGGGGAGTCGGCAAGCTGTATCTAGTAGAGTCTTGTTTATGGGTATATCATGCACCCTACTTCTAAATAGGAGGCTACGTGATATTTAGGATGAATACCCATCTTTCCGATCTAGATCGTGCGATAGAGCTGAGTTGTTTGTATTCGCTTCTGATCCCCATCTTGTTTTAGTGATGCCTACCATGAGACGACATGCACTTGTTCAAGGGTTGAATGAAGAATCAGGAGAAAACCGGTTAGGTGCCACCTACCCCTATAGGTCAACATGGGCCTCACGATGAGGCTGGAACTCAAGTTTCAGGGACAACACCACCACCCCTAGAATAGCATAGATAAACTAATGCACCTCATGTTCCTCCCCCAGTTGTTCCCGGGCAAGATTTCGACATGAGAAGTATAGTACAATTGTTGACTCGATTTGTGGCCTCCTAGGCCCAAAGACTGGTCTCTACCACTGCAGATAGAGCAGTCAGTACGAGAGTTCGGGATTTCATAAATTTGGACCCCGGTAGTATTCACAAGAAAATATCCCAACAAAGATCCTCAGAATTTTCTAGATCAAATATAGCGGACGTTACGAGTTATGCATGCCATTGATAATGAGTCTTTGGAGTTTTCCTCGTAAGAGGCAACAACGAGCCACTCGAGAGCATGCCTCAGGGAAATATAAAAGAGCCCGCTCTACATGTAATCCGGGTTAGTCACGAGGTGAGTTTAGACCTTTGTTTCCTTGGCATCCATTTCATTCGGTGGATAGTGCAACGTCACAGTTCCAAGGTCAGCATCGTGATTAGATCACATATTCTGATCAGGGTCAAAATCCCCGAGAACAGAGCTCACAATATAGTGTAGACACTAGTAAGATGAGGCCCCCGATACCACATTGTGGTTGATGTGGTAGGAATCATTTTGGGCATTGCCTCTAGGGTTCAGACTTGTGTTATTCTTGTGGGCAGCCCGACCACATCATGCGCTTTTGCCCATTGAAAATTTGGGTGGTATGATACCGCCAAACGCGATCAGCATCAGCATCAGCCTCGTCATCGGCAACATATCCTCGTGAGAAAAGTATGCAACCGTCGATAGGAAGAGGTACAGGCGGGCAACAGAACCACATTTATGCACTATCGGGACGACAGAACCTAGAGTCATCACTAGACATCATATTCTTTGTTAATATGTATGCTTTGATAGATCTAGGTTCCACCTTGTCATACATTTCCCCATTTCTTGCGAGTAAATATGGAAAAGAGCATTAATTGTAATGACAATCGTTTGAAATGTCCAAGCCCGTGGGCAAGTCCACTTTAGTTAGGCAGGTATATCGAAGTTGTGACGTGATTATTTGTGATCACCACACTTTGGCTGATTTGAATGAACTGGAAATAATGTAATTTGATGTTATCATGTGTCATGACCCAACTCCCACTGGAGCCGCGCTGACGTCTAACACTACTTTCTAGGCAAGCCACCAGTCATATAATAACTAAGCATTAGAATAGACATGGTTAATTAAACCTAACAACATAAATATCATAATTATGTAATAAAAATTATAACAATACTGATACAACCTTCCCCAAAATCTTGTGTCAACGAGTTCATGAGTATTACTGAGTATCAAAATACAACCCAAATCCTTAGTACAACTGTCTGAACAATAGTAGTAATAAGGTAAAATAAATGAAAGAAAGTCAGAGTATGCGGACGTCAAAGCAGCTACCTTGAAGTCTCCAAATACTTGTACATACATGGATCTAGCAATCACACGTCCAAATGTACCTGGATCTACACACGAAATGCCGAGTGTAGTATGAGTACAAACGACACCATGTACTCGATAAGTAACAGAACTAACTTTGGGCTGAAAGTATTGACAAGCTCAAAACAAGACAGTCAGAAACCAATATAAACGACAACACAAATATAATTATGACAATAGCAAAAAGTAACTCAAGGAATTATCATGATCAACTCGTTCATATTACAAGAATTTAGACATGTCTTCAAGTATAGCAATTAAAGCCCAATACTGATGAGAACATGTCAGTTAGAACTTACTTAAGGTATGATACATCTGTATGCGAACATGCCAAGTATGCATGTCAAATAAATGACTTCACGGTGATATCCCTAGATGTACTCACTCTTCACATACTCAAGTTGTCTGTCTTAAATGGCCACCTTATCACACACATAATCACTCAACACTATACGGGTGCTCGGCATCAATGCCCCTCACTAAAAAACGTGTATATATATCAGTGAGTCTACTCATTGTTGGTGTGTCAGACTCCGGAGGGTCAGATCCTGCCGAAGCGCTAAACATAGCCAATAAGGCTTGATGCAGCGTGTAGCTCGATCCACATAATAATAGTAAATAACCCAATATGGCCTACTGTGGCATGCAACCCAATCCATAATAACACTCTTAACACGGCTCTAACGTCCGCCTCATTCGCCAACCTCTCAAGTATCAAGGGCTCACAATCTCATATCAGTCATCCCAGCAACTCTATTTATGGAAAAGCAATGATAAAATGTGATGTAACAATGAATGATGACAGAGACTAAGATATGATATGCAAATGAAGAATCATGACTGAGTGTATAGTTATAGTTAAGTCAGATAACCCAAAAAAATAAAAATAGCCTCATCATGTCGCAATCAAGTAACCATAGCCTAAATATGATTTCAAACATGAATCATAGCTCAGTTAAACTAACAAGTAGGAAAAATACGGATAGAACAAGACATGATAGCAACGTAGTAAAAACAGTCAACCCATATCGTGATTACCCCGGTGCACGCCCACATGCTCGTCACCTATCATGTGCGTCACCCCAACACATCACAAATAACATGTTTTCTAGGGATAATTACTCTCAATTCCATGTTTCGAAATGTTACTTACCTATAAACGCGCAACTCAACAATAGTCATAGGAACCAATCTCAAATGATTGCTAAAGTCTTTAATCAAAATCAAAAAGTCAACCTCGAGCCCGCACCCAGGAACGCGACAAAATTCTCACAAATTCCGAACACCTATTCAATTACAACTCCAACCATTTTAAATGACTTCCCAATGATCCTCGCACATGCGGTCACTAAGCCGCATTTTTGGTCCCATATGTGCAGCCAAAAATACGCTTTTGCGATTTCTCTATAGCCTCCAGCATTCCGCATCTGCGAAAAATGTTTTGCACCAGCGTGTGCGCTTCTGTGGACACCCTCCGCACCTGCGAACTCTCCAGCTCCCAGCCATTTTTGCATCTCCGGACAACTTAGCACACATGCGCTTCTGCTTCAATGGCTCCCAATTGCCATGCCCAGCCTTCTCCGCTTATGCGATACATCCACTGCATCTGTGGCTTCACACCTACAGCCATAACCTCCCAGGTGCGATCATACTAGAGCCTGAAACTTCAGCATTTGACTTAAGTCCCAATATGATCTGTCAACCATCCGAAACACACCCAGGGCTCCCAGGACCCCATCCAATTACACCAACCAGTCTTAAAACACCTTACGAACTTACTTGATGCCTCAAATCACATCAAACAACATTGGAATCACAAATCGCACCCCAATTCAAGCCTAATGAAACTAATGAACTTCCAACTGCTAAAACTAATGTCGAACCATATCAAATCAACACTGAATGACCTAAAATATTGCACACTAGTCCCATATGACACAACAGACTTATTCCAACTCCCAAAACCAAAATCCGAACCCGGTATCAACCAAGTCAACTCTCGCTCAAACCTCTCAACCATCCAAACTACAAGTTTCCAACTTTCGCCAAAAAGCCTCAAACCAATCTACGAACTGCCAAATAAGCATCCAGACCTACACCTAAGTCCAAAACAACCATACAAAGCTATAAAACCCATCAAAACTCCATTCTGGTATTGTCTACACAAAAGTCAAACTCTAGTCAACTCTTCAAACTTAAGCCTTAAACCTTGGGACTAAGTGGCCCAATTTACTCCAAATCTTCCGCGAAACTAATCCAACCACCCCGAGAAATCACATAACCATAAATGAACATAAAAGAGGAGATAAATTAGGGAACGAGGCTATAATACATGAAACAACCGGCTGGGTCATTACACCATGAGAATGAATTAGGTGGCCTCTTGTTATGCTACAGTTGATTGTAAGGAGAAAGTTGTTCGCTTTAAATTTCTAGGAGGGCCCATTTTTGGATTGAAGGGTGATGTTGCAGCTCCAAAAGAGAAGTTTATTTCTTACCTTAAGGCTCGAAAGATGATCACGAAAGGATGTTTCTTTCATTTGGTACGGGTGCAGGGTACGGAGGCAAAGCCTCCAGCCCTTCAGTCAGTTCCAGTCGTTACTGAATTTCCTAATGTGTTCCCTGATTAATACCCGGGTATTGCACCCGAGATGGAGAGGTTTTCCATCGATGTGCCATTCCATATGCAATCGATATCAACTCTTTCGTACAGAATGGCTCCCGCTAAGTTGAGGGAAATAAAAGTTCAGCTGAAAGACCTTCTTGATAAGGGCTTCATTTGACCCAGTACTTCCCCAAGGGGAGCCTCACTGCTATTTGTCCGTAAAAGGATGGTTCGTTGAGGATGTGTATTGATTACCGACGACTGAATAAGGTAACCATCAATAATAAGTATCTGCTTCAAAGAATTGATGATTTGCTTGACCAATTACAAGGCGCTAAGTATTTCTCGAAGATTGACCTCAGATGTAGGTATCATCAGTTAAGGATTATGGAAAAAAATATTCTGAAAATAGGCTTACGAATCAAATATGGCCATTACGAGTTTCTTGTTATATCTTTTAGCCTAACCAACCTCCAACGACCTTCGTAGTTCTGATGAATTGAGTATTTTGGCCATTCATGGATATCTTTATGATTGTATTCATTTGTGATATTTTGGTGTACTCTCAATTAGAGGCAGAGCACGTAGAGCATTTGCTAAAGGTCCTACACACACTCGAGGATCACAGGTTGTACGCCATGTTTTCCAAGTGCAAATTTTTGCTAAACTTGGTGACTTTTCTTGGTCATATAGTATCGGCAAAAGGTATAAAGTTTGATAGGATGAAATAGTAAAGAACTGGCCAAGGTCCATAACTCTTACCGAGCTACGCAGCTTCTTGGGCTTAGCCAGTTACTACCAAAGATTTGTGGTGAATTTCTCATCCATAGTTGCTCCTTTGACAAAGTTTACGCATCAGGTAGCAAAATTCCAGTGGTATGAGTTAAAGGACAGGTTAACCTCGGCGCCAGTTCTAACTCTTCATGAAGGACCCGAGGGGTATGTTATATATTATGATGCCTCTAAAGTGGGATTGGGCAGTGTTTTAATGCAACATGGGAAAGTCGTTACCTATGCTTCGAGAAAACTAAGGAAACACGAGAAGAATTACCCCACTCATGACTTGGAGCTAGATGTGTTGTATTTGCTTTAAAAATATGGCTTCACTACTTGTATGGGGTTCATGTTGACAAACTCACCAACCACAAGAGCTTGAAATAATATTCAATCAAAAAGAATTGAATCAGAGACAATGGAGATGGCTCGAATTGTTAAAGGATTACAATGTTGATATTCTATAGCACCCCGGGAAGGCAAACATTGTGGCTGATGCATTATGTTGGAAATCCATGGGTAGTCTACGACATGTGGAGAAGCATAAATTGGAGATGATTAAAGACTTGTACCAGCTAGCCAATCTAAGCATACAGTTACTTGACACTGGTAATGGAGGAGCCATAGCTCGAAACACTGCTGAGTCCTCATTAGTGGCGGTATTCAAGGCACGACAATTTGATGAGCCAGCCTTGGTGGAAATGAGAGAATGCATTCACTTTCAAAAGAGGAAAGAGTTATAGTTATTCGAGTATGAAGTCCTTAGATACAAGGATCGATTCAGTGTACCCGATGTCGGGGACTCCGGGAGCAAATCATGGCAGAGATTCGTCAGTCCCGGCATCTATTCATCCGGGATCAACCAAGATGTATCACGATCTTCAGCAGTTGTACTAGAGGAATGACATGATGAAGAGAATTTTTAATACAACTCTCAATGTCCAAAGTGCATACAAGTTAAGGTTGAACACCAGAAACCAGGTAGATTGCTGCAAAATATAAAATTCCGACCTAGAAGTGGGAGATGATCAATACAGATTTTGTTACCGTATTGCCATGATCATGTCAAAGGTTTGACTCCATATAGGTTATTGTGGATCCGACTCATCAAGTCAGCTCAGTTTTTGCCAGTTGAAACTACCTTTTCGGCTGCTATGCCATGTTATATATTAAAAAGATAGTTCGACTTCACGAGGTTCCGATTTCTATCATATTGGATAGAGGTGCCAAGTTTACAGCTAATTTCTAGAGGTCATTCAAAAAAGGATTGGGTACAAAGATCAACCTTAGAACAACCTTCTATCCACAAACGAAAGGCCAGGCCGAGTGCACTATTCAAACACTCAAGGATATGTTGCGAGCCTACGTTTTATACTTCAAAGGAAATTGGGAGGATCGTCTACCACTCATCAAATTTTCTTACAACAACAACTATCATGCTAGCATTCAGATGGCACCATTTGAGGCCCTATACAGACCAAAGTGCAAATATCCTATCGGCTGGTTCGAAGTTGGTGAAACAAAGTTATTAGGTCCTGATTTGGGGCAACAAGCTGTAGAAAAGGTGAAAACAATTTGAAGTCAATTATCGACAGGCCAGAGTAGGCAGAAATCTTACTCGGATAACTGACAGCGAGATTTGGAGTTCGCTGTGGGAGACTAGGTATTTTGAAGGTGTCGCCTATGAAACGCATGATGAGGTTTGGTAAGAAAGGCAAACTTAGCTCCCGGTATATTGGACCATACCAAATTATTCAGAGAGTTGGTCAAGTGTCTTATAAGCTTGAAAATCCCTCAGAACTGGAGGTAGTGCATCCGGTATTCCATATGTCTATGCTTCGAAAGTGCTTGAGTGATCCATCACGTGTTACCCTTATTGAAGATATTCAAGCCACAAAGGACCTAACTTATGAAGAAATTTCAGTGGCCATCTTAGAACGTCAAATGCGCAAGCTGCAAATTAAAGAAGTAGCTTCTGTTAATGTACTTTGGAGGAACAGCATAGTAGAAGAAATGACATGGGATGCTAAAATATGAAATTCAGGTACCCCAATTTGGTCCATGATATGGGAGGAAACAATGAGGCCACCATGGCGGGAATAACTCTAGAAGACCAAAGAGGTTTTGCAAGGAATGGCTATGATTCAATATTCAAGGATGAACATTCCAAAGAGGGGGATGATGTTACACCTAACACCTAAAAAAAGCTTGACAAGTGTGGCTTCTAGAGCAGGCAATCAGCTGGAGACACATTTGAGGGTAGAAGATGGCAACACGTTTCATTAGACTTGCGCCAAGTGTCACCAGGTGTAGGAATCGGGGGGGGGGGGGGGCAACTTGTTTTGCATGTAGCAGCTGCGGAGTTTCCAAGATTTAATGTGATACAAAAATGCAATGCAACACTCTTTCTCTTTCATATTTTAGTAAGGCATCACATGGGTTAGTTCTCCCAAGTGCTTTCAACACCCCTTTAGACTTTCCAAATAACTTAAGGTAAAGTTGAAGGCGAATCTGAATCTAGAAAGATCTAGTGTGAAGGAGCTGGGAATCATCACTGAAATATTTATTATCTTGTTGTATCGATTTTGAAAAGTTCGCTGGAGGCAGGTTTAACCGTCCTAGAGGTGTAGCTATTTCTTCAACAAGGTACGTGGGACAACTTTCTTTCTTGGCATGAATTGGTGTAAGTCTCTCTTTCTCTCCCTCTAAAGGTTTTCTATATTGTTAGAATTTTGTTGATTCGAGTCCCTCTCAATGACATTTTTATGTTCTTGTACATTCTTGTCGGTAGCATTTCTCTCATAATCTACTGTGTTCCCATTTAATATTTGTGGTTGGAGAGTATGATTCTTTCTGAGGTTAGACTTTTTATCCCTTGAAACTGCTACTGCATTACATTTATGTATATGTATCTATTTTACCTTACTGAGTTGTACTATAGTCAGTTGGGTACGACACTTATTATGCAACCACTGATCAGTTCGGTTTTAAGAGAAACGATATAAGATATTACCGAGCCCTTGTGTGGACGAGTACGATGATGTGTGATATAAGTTTACTGAATCCTCTTCAGTCCGGTTACGCCAAGTTCAGCTGAGACCTGGTACCGCCGAGATCTCCTAAGCTCGGGTACGATGCAGTCCTCTACGAGGCAAAGTATAGAGTGATATGTGATGTGAGGTTACCGAGCTCTTATGTGGCCGGGTATGATCGAGTCATCTATGAGGCCGGGTATGGAGTGATGAAATGTGCTCCAAAGAGTGGCCGAAGATAAGTATACATATTGTTAAATATAATTTTTAATGATGCAAAATAACATATTACTACTGTGCAGGATCACGAGGGATAAAATGAAGGACTCAAGAAGCTCTACCATTCAAATATGGAAGAAGTTAAGAAGGAAGAAGTAAAAGAATTAAGGAAAAGATCTGTCAACGAAAGCAAGTAACGACGGATATTGATTGAAGCGATAATGATTGAAGAATCACTCTAGAAGCAAAGGAAATGAAAATCATCGAAGATTAGAGACGAAAAAGGAAGAAATTGCGAAATTCTTAAAGAAGAATCAATCAAGGATTTGATAGCATATTGATAGAGGATATTATAGGAAGGTCCCAAATTAAAGGAAAACAAGATTGCAAATCTATGCACTGGATATTCCTCCATGAAAGGAAGATCCTTAAAGCATGGAATCAAGGGATCCAACTTGAATAGCTCGAATAACAGAAAGATTTGCTTAGCAGAAGAAAAAACTATCAAGGCCACAAGTCAAGGCAAATCAACGGATGCTCCACCTTATTCTTGGAAAGAATCACTCTACGATTCCATTCAGGGATCAACTCCCTTGGGTCTGTATTCTCTCAAGATTCACATCAATCGAGAGTCAAGAAGACCTCACGAAGTATATATACATCTGCACAGTGTTGAAGTAGATATAATTTGAAAGAACCACTATCACTCTTTTTGTTCTACTCCAAACAAGCATTATAGTTCTCTTTAGATCTGCTGTGTAATTAGTAAGAGAAGAAAAAAAGATAAACACTGGTGATGCAATGTATCAAGAAGAGATAAGTGACATAGTGATTATGTTGTTGGTGTAAAGCTACAATAACTCTCCTGTAATAGGGAAACTTCAAATACTGAAAGAGAACACTCTGTCAACCCAAGGGGACCGGACGTAGGATTCACATTGAATCCGTACCAGTATAAAAATCTTGGTGTCTTTAATTCCTGCACTTAATTTCTACTTTACTTATATTCTATTTTTATCTTCACTCGACTAATTGGTAAACTAGTAAACTACTTAGAATACAAAAAGAAAAATCGACAATTCTCCCCTCTTGTACTTTTAATTGGTATCATAGCCAGGTTTCACACTTTTTTCTTTTGCTTAATAGCTAGTGAGAAAAGATCATGTTAAACCAAGTAACAATTGGGCACTCTTTCAAGAAGGGACATCGCAAGTAAGGCCACCATACTTCAATGGACAATATTTCTCCCACTGGAAAATAGGAATGGAAATTTATGCAAAATCCTATGATGTCAAAGTATGGCGTGTCATCAAAAAGGGGAACTATCCACTGCCAACAGCAACTCAACCACCTGTTGATCCTAAAGATATAGATGAATAAACAAACGAGCAAATGGCTATCTGTCAAGTTAATGCAAAGGCACAAAACTTGCTCAATAAAGCTATAAGTGGAGAAGAGCATGAGAAAATTTCAAGTTATGATACCGCCAAAGAAATGTGGTACAAACTGGAAGTAACCTATGAAAGAACCAGTAAAGTAAAAGAAACTTGGATAAATACGTTGGTTCATGATTATGAACTATTCCAGACGGAAGAAGGAGAATCCATTGAGGAAATGTTTGCAAGATTTAGCAAAATCATTGGCGATCTGAAAGCCTTTGGTAAACCCTACTCAAGTGGTGATCAAGTTCGAAAAATCCTGAGGAGTTTGCCTATCATATGGCAGACAAAAGTAGATTCACTCAAATATCAAGATCTAAACAAACTTTAATATGATGAACTACGTGTAGATCTTATAGAATTTGAGAAAACCCATCTCAAGCAAACAAATCAGGATGAAAAGAAGAAAATAGTTGCTTTCAAAACTACAACTGAAGTACCTGAAGATGATACTGATGACAATCCAGAAGCTCTTGAAGAAGAAATTACCATGGTTTCAAGAAACATGAATGGATGGATGAGAAGATATAGAAATACAAAAAAGGGAAGGATGTCATCCAGATTAACTAGGCAATACAATGAAAAAGACAAAAATAATGGGAAATATTTTGAATCGAAGGTATGGCCATGTCAAGCTAAATGCGCTAAACTTAAAACAAAAGCCTCTAGAGGATTCAAATAAACAAATCCTTCGAAAGCTGGAGTGATAAGGACAACTCAGAACATGAGGAGATAGCAAACCTATGCTTCATGACTATTTTAGGAAATGATATGAACAAATATTCTAGCTGCTGGATTGATGAAGACACATAAGATGATGAAAGTAGAGAAGACACTAAAAACTGTTTCATGGAATGAGGTGAAACAAGCAAGGTAAGATCTTATGACTGTGATAGATACTATAAATTGTAGGATATTCTTGATCTTACCCTAAAGGAGTCTCAAAAGATGTTGAATGAATTGAAAAGACTCAATAGGGAAAACAAGGACTAGGAACTTAAACTTGAAGTATGTGAAATCGGAAGAGATGTGCTTCAAGATGAGGTTCAGGAATTGCAAATGCAACTGAATGACATGGGTAAATCCACCAGTCACAGTCTGTCAAGTCTAACCAGGCGACTTACAAGTCAACTAAAAAAGGACCGGCTAGAACTGAGTCCACAAGTACTAACACAAGTGGTAGATCAAAAATTGGATCAACCACTGTGTGTAATTACTTTAACAAAGTTGGACGTAAACATGCCTTTGTAGATTTCATAAGTCTAATGTTTCGGGATGGATTTGGAAACCCAAAAACAATCCTGATTCCAGTAGAACTAACCAGCAAGGACCCAAGCAAGCTTGGGTACCTAAAAGAAGGTGGTAATTCTATTTTGTAGGAACACCACAAAAAGAGTCACAAAAGAAAATGGTATTTAGACAGTGCATGATCCAGTCACATGATGGGTAACAAAAATCTGTTCAAAAAAGTAACAAAAATAAGTGGAGGAAGTGTCAAATTTGGTGATGATTCAAAAGAAAAATTAGTTGGCACCGGCACAGTTCGATTCAACAACAATTGTGATATTACAGAAGCATACATTGTAAATGGACTCAACTATAATCTCCTGAGTATAAGTCAGCTATGTGATTCAGGGTACGAAGTCAAATTTAAGAAAACAGGATGTGCCGTTGAAGATGGTTCAAGTAAAACAATACTTCTAGGGAAAAGGTATGGAAATGTTTATATCCTTGATGGCATTGAAAGTTTAGATAGTCATATCTGTTTAGCATCAATATCTGATGATCCATGGTTGTGGCATATGAAACTTGGTCATGCAAGCATGCACCTAATTGAGAAACTCTCCAAGCATGATTTAGTTATTGGCCTTCCCAAACTCTATTTTTTTAGAAATCATGTCTTTGATGCATGTCAGATTGGTAAACAAACTAGAAACTCTTTCAAAAACAAAGACATCGTGTCTGCAACCAAGCCTTTACAATTGTTTCATATGGACTTATTTGGACCCACTAGAACTGCTAGCATTGGAGGTAAATGATATGCTTTTGTTATTGCTGATGACTTCTTACATTTTACATGGGTGATTTTCTTATCTAAAAAAGATGAAGCTTTGAAATTTTTTGAGAATTTCTGTAAAAGAGTGGAAAGAGAAAAATGGTATCTCATCACAACCATCCAAGGTGACCATGTAGGAGAATTCAAAAGCAGAGCCTTTGAGGATTTCTACAATAATAAAGGATATACACACAATTTCTCAGCACCAAGATCAACTCAACAAAATGGAGTAGTTGAGCAGAATAATCGAACCCTACAAGATATGGCCAGAATAATGATATTACAACATTCTTTGCCAAATCACTTTTGGGCAGAAGCAGTAAGCACATCTTGTCACATTCTCAATAGATGTCATATAAGACCCATCTTGAAGAAAACTCCATATGAATTATGGAAAGGCAAACGGCCCAATATAGGCTACTTTCATCCATTTGGCAGTAAGTGCTTCATCCATAATAATGGTAAGGACAACATCGGAAAATTTGATCCAAGGAGTGACGAAGGTATAATAAATGTACCTTATCTATAGAAGAATTAACACATATCATATTTTAACACCACGGTCGAGAAAGGAATTATTTCACGTGATGAAGATATTAGCCAATTAACATCACACACAAGCAAGTCACAAAAGTCGACTGATAGCACAGACGCAGTCACAGAGTCGACTAGTGAACCTGCCAATAATCAAGCTGAACCACAGAAGGTGTAAACTACACCTACAATTGGAACACGTCCAAATGAGTGGAGAAGTGATGCAGAATATCCTCAAAAGTTTATTATAGGAGATCCGAGTGAAGGAATAAAAACTAGGGTAGCTCATACGAAACTGGTAAAATGTAGCAATCATCTCTCAAATCGAACCAAAGAAAGTTGAGGAAGCCTTAAAAGACTCCGGCAGGGTACAAGCCATGCAGGAGGAACTCGATAAATTTGATAAAAATCAAGTCTGGGAACTGTTACCTAAGCCTGCAAATACTACCATAGTTGGAACCAAATGGGTTTTCAGAAATAAGTTGAACGAAGACAGAAAAGTAGTGTGAAACAAAGCCAGATTAGTAGGTCAAGGCTACTCATAGCAGGAAGGAGTCGACTATGATGAAACCTTTGCTCCGGTAGCACGATTAGAGTCTACACGGATTCATCTTGCATATGCATATTTTAAAGGTTTTAGACTTTTTCAGATGGATGTCAAAAGTGCCTTCTTAAATTGCTTTATTGATGAGGAGGTGTATGTAAAATAACCTCTTTGTTTTGAAGATTTACAATATCCTTACTATGTGTATGATTTGACTAAAGCTGTGTATGAACTCAAACAAGCTCCTCGAGCCTGGTATGAAAGTCTTAGCTCATTTTTACTTGATCATGGTTTTACAAGAGATAAAGTAGATACTACATTGTTTATCAAAAGATCATCAGGAGGTAATCTCCTTATCCAAGTCTATCTTGATGATATTATTTTCTGAAGTGCTAACCCTCTTTTATGCAAGGAATTTGCTAATCTCATGCAAAGTGAGTTTGAAATGAGCATGATGGGAGAACTCACGTTTTTCCTTGGAACAAAATTCAACAATCCGAGGAATGAACTTTTATATGTCAGACCAAATACGCAAAGGAATCGATTCAAAAGTTCATCATGAACAATGCTAAAGCAATTGGTACATCAATTAGCCCATCAACAAGTCTTGACAAATACAAAAAGGGAAATCTGGTGGATGAAATGAAATATCGTGGAATGATTGGCTCCTTACTTTATCTAACTACCGGTCGACCAGATATTATGTTCAGTGTGAGTAAATGTGCTAGGTTTTAGTCAGCTCCTAAGGAATCACATCTGACAGTAGTAAATAGAAAAATATGTAATCTCATCGGAATCGTTTCATATGGACTATGGTACTCACGGTCTAACAAATTAAAACTTGAAGGTTTTTCAGATGTTGATCTTGCAGGTGGTAAGGAAGATAGGAAAAGAACCGGAGGAACATGTCAATTATTGCGAAAGGCATTAATATCCTGGAACAGTAAGAAACAAGGCCTAGTTGCATTATCCACAATAGAGGCAGAGTATACTGCCATCGGACAGTGTTGTGCTCAATTACTGTGGATGTTTCATCAACTAGGTGACTATGAATTATCTTTTAAGTCTATTCAAATATTATGTGATAATTCTAGTGCTATATGCCTCTCAAAGAATACCGTGCATCATTATAGGGCTAAGCACATATATATTAAGCATCATTTCATCAGAGATCATGTCACTAAGGGAAATATAGAATTATCATTTGTTAGCACTATTGATCAACTAGCAGACATTCTTAGTAAGCCCTTGCTTGAAGATAGATTCTGCTCTTTAAGAGAACTACTAGGCATTATTTCTCTTGATCATAGAAATTAGGACTTAAGTGTTAATTCTAATTCCTGTGTGACTAAAGTTTTTAGTTTTCTTTCTTTTTTGAGTACACATTAATTGAGCGCCTCCGATTTCCCTCTCTTTTCCCATCAGTCACAACTTTCAAGAAAGGAAAATCAATTAACATGTCCTTTCACTAATGCCCTTTCCTTTCCTATGCCGTCAAATCCATTCTTTTTAACCCTCTGAATCACCTTTCCTCTTCTTCATTATTTTTGTCGCTCAGAAACCCTTCTCCAAGAACCCTTCAATGGAAAAACACTCCAAAAATCCCTTTGCCTCCACCAAAAAAAAGTACTCGCTCCAAGGCAAAACCCTCCTCTCAGCGTCCAGAACAAGTAGACCTAGGGTCCGACCACTTTGAAGGGATTGCCTCTTCTCAGGAAGAGACATCTTACCACACTCACTGAATAGGTGAAAAAGCTCTTTGAAAAAGACCATTGGAAGACACCCCTGAATCTTTTACCCCCAAGAAATCCAAGGTAGACCTCTCGAGTTCACTAGAGTCAGACCTCAGTTTCTGGGACACTCCAAATAGAGACTTCTTCGTTGCCCTCAAAGAAAAGCCCAATGCCCATGGCAGAGTAATCGATCTTGACGACATGGAGGCCCTCAATTGTAAGGTAAAGGATCTCTTCATTTTTCCGGGATGGTCAAATTTCCTCTCTTTACCCTCTCCTAAAGTCTACGAACCTCTAGTGAGGATGTTCTATGCCAATCTCCGCTCTAGCAAGCCCGATAAGTTAGAATCCCTAGTTCTAGGAAAATGCATTGTTCTTGATTGTGCCATGTTTGACTCAATTTTTTAGTGTAAGTGCTCTAGTTTTCCCATGCTTTTCAAAAATTCCTGGCCTGAAGACTTTGAAATTACTTTTGATCAAGCCAAACACTGTATAGCTGAGTGTTCCTCTGATTTCCTCCCTAACCATTTAGGTCCCAGTGATGTTAGTTTTGAAACCCGAGTTCTGGCCTATATTGTTTCAAATACTCTTCTTCCTCGCACTAGCTCATTCTCCACTTTATCTCAATGAGACACCTTTCTTGTCTACTGTCCACTAACCAAGCTTAAGGTCAAAATATCCTCATAGGTCATCAATTTTATAGTTGAAAGTGTTAATGACCCCACCTGTCTACCATATGGTATGGTTATCACCCATCTTTTGGAATTCCACAACATCTCTATCTCAGAATATCCTTTTGTCTCTATCACAAAATCCTACAACTCTAGAGCCTTTGCCAGTATGGCGTATGTGTGTGATAAGGGTCCCTGGGTGGAGAAACAGGAGGGAGAAATCAAGAATGTTCAGCCTGATTCAAAGGTCAAAGCCGCTGGTTCCTAACATAGTTTAAGTGATCCTGATCTTGTAGAAAAAATGAACACTATTGACAACAAGCTGACCATCATCAAGGACCTTCTTGCTGCAACTCAATCAACTGTTGGGGACATTCATGCCATCTCCAAACAGGGTCCGATATTTCGAAGATAAGGGTCAAAATTCTCAAGTTAGCAGAAAATGTAGTCAAAGCCTTCAAGGAAGTACATGACATGATTGATGGGGCGACAGTTTCAGCAAATTCCAACTTTGATCGTCTGAAGGAGGCGATTTGCAATACTCTCACTTATTTCTTGCATCGTTAATTGTGGATGTTTCAGACAATGCCTTTTTACCATTTTAGACTGGACAACCAGTCGTTGGATGTTCTTTTTTGTTATTTTTGCTAATTATGCATTCCTATAATTGCCTATATTTGCCTAAATTGCTCGCCTCTGTCTACTTTATTTTATACATACGTATATCCCCTCCTTACCGGTGCCAAAAAGGGGGAGAAAAGGTTAATTATAGTGCAGGTCAAATAGTAGCACTTGTTGAGGGGGAGTCAACTGCAGCAAGGTTAATTATAGTGCAGGTCAAATAGCAGCACTTGTTGAGGGGGAGTCGATTGCCACATCATGGAAGTCAACATAGAAGTCGACTACAGCAAAACAAGCACCAACTATAACAGGGAAGTAAACTGCTTTTATATGTTATTTTTTGGATGCGGCCAAAATAGAAAAGGCCGATTTCACGATCAACGAGACATTGCGCAATGTCACCTCGAGAGACCGAGGGAATAGCTCGGGGTTCGAAGTCTTCGAGGAATCTTCGTGCCCGATATCGGGGTAGAAGGAACCGGAGGTTATCACAAGTGAGCGTGAAGTTCCCTAGGAGCAGTACTTTTTCTGCAACGCCTGCGCGGACAGTGACAACATGCGCCAGGCTGATTGAGTGATCGTATCGTTTACTTATGTAATAAATGCACTTGTATCATATTAGGGTTCCCCTCATCTATAAAAGGGTTCCTTACCATTTTTGTAAAAGACACCAGAAACAACACAAGATACTTCCTTCAATACAAGAACATTCTTTCTGCTCTCTAACTCAAACATACTCTCTATTTGGCTCTGTTGCTTACATTGCTTTATTTACATTTAATGTATATCATTAATCGTTCTTCATTTATTGCTCGTTATTGGTCATAAAGAGCCCCAATCATAGCCCTAATAGTTGTTAATCCTCCATCGATCGCCCTTAGCCGGGCATCTAACTTGGCATCGAGGCCCCGCACGCGCTAGCTCGAGGCCCCGATTCTCAACCGTTTGGTTTGGTTTCTAAAGCCATCTTCAATCTCTTATCTTATTTTCTAACCTCATCACTTAGCATCTACTGCTTAACAACTAGCATAAAAATAGATCACATATTTTTAGAACCACAAAATCAAATCTAATTGTTATTACCATTTTCGAGGTAAACAGTTTGGCGCCCATCGTGGGGCTAAAAATAATAATGATTGTTTCTTGCTGGTTTACTACATAACTCAAGTATCTTTCACGCTTTTTTCTTGTCCAAGATCTTTGATTTTAGGTCAAAATGCCTAACTCAGTAAACGCACGTAAGAACAGCAGCCTTGAAAACCATAGAGAAAGCGGTGTAGCTATTCCAGGTGTTGGTATGCAACCACAAAACCCTGAGGTCACACCAGAGCCGACTCTCGGTGATATGGTCTCATGCAACGCTCAACGCGTTGGCGTAAGTTCCCACACCAACAGGAGTGTACGCCGAGAAAACAACCCCACCCGGGAAGAAAGAAAGGCAAACAGGGAGAGTGAAGCGGAAGAACCTCAGCACGTCATCCATATGATTATAGGAGGGACCGACGTTCCCCAGGGACCCGCGGGCAAGCGGATAAAGGTTTCCGTGGCAACACAAGTACAAACTCGGGGTCATGTACCTGAGGACATCCTCGCGTTCAGCAAGGAAGAAATTGAGACTCTATCTCATCCACATAACAATGCGCTGGTAATCTCGTTTCTCTTAAATGACATTCAAATGAAATGTGTACTCGTGGATCTAGGTAGCTCGGCCAATATAATTAGATCGACGGTGGTAGAACAGCTCGGATTACTCGACCGCATCATACCTACCTCCCGAATCCTCAACGGCTTCAATATGGCCGGTGAAGCAACAAAAGGAGAGATCACCCTCCTGGTAAACATATCCGATGCAGTTCAAGATACTAGATTCCACGTCATTAAAGGTGACACAAGGTACAATGCCTTGCTCGGTAGGCCGTGGATACATAACATGAAGGCGGTACCATCAACCTTGCATCAGATGATGAGTTTCCAACAAAGGACGGAATAAAGACAGTGTACGGTGAGCAACATGTGGCGAAGGAAATGTTCGCGGTCCATGAAGAGATACCGGATCCCATACACTCCCCATTGGAAGAGTTGGAAAGCCAACAAACCCCCGAGGATGATGAAGAGGACTTCCTCGCTCCCAGAACCTTCATTACCCCTGAAGAATCGGACGCAACAAAGTCGACTGTTGAAGAATTGGAGCGAGCCATATTGGTCGAGCATCTCCCAGATCGGAAGGTATACCTGGGGACTGGATTAACCCCCGAACTCAGGAAAAAACTCATTTTATTCCTTATTAATAACATCGATTTCTTTTCTTGGTCCCATTCAGACATGACAGGGATCCCACCGGAGATAACCACCCATTGACCTAGTGTCGATCCCAGGTACAAACCGGTGAAATTAAAAAGAAGACCGCTTTGATAAAGCATGCATTCATCAAAGACGAGGTAACGAAGCTCCTCAAGATAGGGTATATTAGGGAAGTGAAATATCCCGAATGGCTGGCCAATGTGGTTGTAGTTCCCAAAAAGGGGAATAAGCTAAGAATGTGTGTAGATTATAAAGATCTAAATAGGGCGTGCCCAAAGGACTCGTTCCCACTGCCCAGCATTGACCGTTTGATCGATGCCACAGCCGGCCATGAAACCCTCACTTTTCTCGATGCCTATTCGGGGTATAAACAAATTCAGATGAACCCCGATGATAGAGAAAAGACTTCATTCATCACAAAGTACGGTACGTACTGCTACAATGTAATGCCCTTCGGGCTAAAAAATGCAGAGGCCACATACCAGCGCTTAGTTAACAAGATGTTCGAACATCAAATAGGCAAGTCCATGGAAGTTTATATTGACGACATACTAGTTAAGTCCCTGTGCGCAGAGGACCATTTGACTCATTTGCAGGAAACGTTCGACATCCTCAGAATTTACAATATGAAGCTCAATCCCGAAAAGTTCACCTTCGGGGTAGGATCGGGAAAATTCTTAGGCTTCATGGCATCGAACAGAGGAATCCAGATCAACCCCAAAAAATCAAAGCCATCGAAGAAATTACGGTGGTAAATAACGTAAAGGCCATGCAACGGCTGACCGGGCGGATAGCAGCCTTGGGTCGGTTCATATCAAGGTCATCAGACGGGAGTTACCATTTTTCTCCTTGCTCAAAAAGAAAAACAGCTGTGAATGGACTCTGGAATGCCAACACGCCTTGGAGGAATTGAATTGATACCTGACAAGCCCGCCTTTGCTCCACACCCCAAAAGAGGGTGAAACATTGTATTTGTACTTGGACGTATCCGAGATAGCAGTAAGTGGTGTACTGGTCTGAGAAGAACAAGGTACGCAATTCCCTATTCATTATGTAAGTCGGACCCTGGGTGATGCCGAAACAAGATATCCGCAGCTGGAAAAGATAGCTCTTGCATTAATAAGTGCGTCTCGAAAATTGAAACCCTACTTCCAATGTCATCATATTTGTGTTTTAATAACGTATCCCCTTCAAAGCATACTGCATAAATCCGAATTATCGGGCCGACTGGCCAAATGGGCCATCGAACTCGGGGGATATGATATCGAGTATCAGCCCCGCACGTCTATCAAGTCTCAAATTTTTACAGACTTCGTAGCCGACTTCACTCCCTCCCTCGCACCAGAGGTCGAGAAAGAACTTTTGCTAAAAAGGACACATCTTTCGGGGTATGGACCCTATTCACTGACGGCGCCTCAAACGTAAGAGGATCCGGGCTCGGCATAGTTCTAAAGCCACCTACAGGTGGCGTGATTAGACAATCTATAAAAACTGCAAGGTTAACTAACAATGAAGCCGAGTATGAGGCTATGATTGCAGGTCTAGAATTGGCCAAAGGCCTAGGAGCTGAAGTCATTGAAGCAAAATGCGATTCCCTCCTGGTGGTAAATCAGGTAAATGGGAGCTTCGAAGTTCGGGAAGACAGGATGCAAAGATACTTAGACAAAATTCAAGTCATATTGCATCACTTCAAAGAATGGACTCTGGTCCACATACCTCGAGAGGAAAACAGCGAAGCCGATGCCCTCGCAAACCTGGGATCATCTGTCGAGGAAGATGACATGCTCCCCAGATCTGTGGTTCAACTATCCAAATCAGTGATCGAAGAAGGCCATGCCGAGATCAACTCCACTAGCCTAACATGGGAATGGAGAAACAAATATATCGATTATTTGGAGAGCGGAAAGCTACCCATAGACCCAAAGGAGTCGAGGGCTATGCGAACCAAAGCGGCCCAATTCTCGTTCGATGTAAACAGAACTCTTTACAGAAGAACTTTCGACGGCCCCCTAGCAGTATTTTTGGGGCCAGGAGACACGGACTATGTGCTCCAAGAGATCAACGAGGGCACCTGCGGAAACCACTCCGGTGCTGATTCCTTGGTTCGAAAAATAATCAGGGCAGGCTACTATTTGTAAGCACGTGATTTTTGCCCTATACGAAATACTCCAAGAAGATAGATTTTGTTTATAGTTATTTGCCATTTTAGGAATTTTTATAGATTTTATTAATTGTTTCCATTTTTCTTGCATGTTTAATTTTATTTAAACCATGAAAAATACCCAAAAATATCATGCATTGTATTTAGGATTCGTTTTTGCATTTTTAGAATTAACCAGTAATTATTTGTTTTATAAAAATTGAAAATCACAAAAAATGCTTTATTTTTACTCTTTTTCCTTTTATTGATTTTTTCTCTTTTAATTTAGGATTAAATAGCTTTTATAATTTTTATAATTAGCTAATTAGTTTAATTTCACACTTTTGGACAAAATTAATGCTGAGCCCAAAGCCTATACCCAAATCTGCCCAAACCCAATAACCCATTCAAAGCCCAATCTTCCTACCCAAATACCCAAGACACAAAAAATTAGCAGATTTTAGAAAAACACAGATCCCTCACTCCTAGACCTAGCGATGGAGCTTCCCCTTCCAGATAAGCTAAGAACGGCGCCTTTAATGGCTGTTTAGGAACCAAAATCCTTTCTCCAAAATCAGCCATAGCAACACCTCCACCCCTTTTCTGCAAGAAAATCAAACACACATCATAAATTAAAGAAAAAGAGAAACGAGTTGGACTTCAAAGATCCAACACCAGATGTAAAAAGAATCGAAGTTGCTCCTGCTCTTCCTTCGAATTGCTACCGTTTTCAGTTTTATCTTGCTGGGACTTCGTCGATTTGGGAGTTTTGGGTTTCATATTTGGTTTTTGCTGCTGTTTTATGTCGCCGGAGATTGCTGCTTTTGCCGGCTAGTAATCGGAACTCTCCTCCTTCATATCTAGACTTGTATTTGGTCATTTGGTTGGATTTTTGCAGTTAGGTATGTAAATCGCTCTCTTCTATTTCGAAATTGCGAATGGAAAATTTGATGCGTTGTTGCCGAATTTGTGCTTAAGTGTGTAGTGATTCTCTGTGAATGTTCCGCATCGAGCCTTGGTCTCTTTATTTAACTTGTTTGGATTTAATTGATGTTCCTCATGTTTTGGCCTTTAAATGTTGGGATCATTCATCTAATATGAATTGAAAGTGAGCTACTGGAAGGATCAAAGATTTAGAATGTGCGGTGTTACCAAGTTATATAAACTTGTCATTTGAGTTGGATCTAATTATGGTTATCCAGCATTCTATACCTATTTGTAATATTTTCTCTTTGGTTGTTTCTACTGCGGCTGAGTAAGGAATCTCCCATAATTGTTTTAAGTTCCATGTTAACTTTTAGCCATACACGCTGAAGAAGTGTTCGTGTGGTAAAAATTTGATTAAACATGTGCTCTTTCTGGTTAAAAATTCTAAAGTTGGTAAAATTGTCATGTGTTGAAATCAGCTCAATGAGATGGATATGTGATTCTGCTACTGTTTTGGAACATGTTGTTGTTGCTTCTATTAAATTTTCTTCATTTTGTTTCAGTAGAACAGAAATGCAATTATGCTTTGATTTGGCTTTCCCTTCCTCAAGCTTAATTCTAGAGAATGTATAGTATTGTTCTATTCTAAAAAGGGATGATTCCCATAGCTGTCGGCAAGATTATTTTGAACTTGAATATCTTGAAGTAAGTTTTCAATTAGCTCACTGTTATAGGTTTTGAAGTAAATGTTTGGGTCGCTTCTTTTTGTTTTATTTGGGGGAGTATTGCTACTGCACCTGATTTGTAAAATTTTGTGATAAACTCCTATTATATCGTATCCTCGGCTCAAGTTTATGTTGTGTAGACTTCCTCTTTCTGATTCCACGTTTTGGATCATTTTTGGTTTGGAAAACCGAGAATGTAAAAACGGAATGTTAAGAAAAGTTTGGCAGAATATCTGGGGAATTGTGTTCATTAATATCCAAGCTCTATGGAATTATATTGATCTAGAGCAATCCTGTCTTTTGTGTTATGAACATCCATAGTTAGCTTTAATTGAGCACAAATCTTTTGAAATAAATTGAGGCGTGCCGTGCCAAATAAAATCTCAAAACGCATGGCCCTCACTTAATTAATTTTAATCCTTTAGAAAATCGAGGCGTGCCATTTAGCAAATTTCCACGGCCCTCGCAAAGTTAAAAATGCGTAGTTGCTTTAGGCGCGTTATTTTAATAACATTACCTTCTTAAACTCGGGTGTGCATTTCATGTGACCCAAATCCAAATCCTAAAACGTTGAATAAGATGTGTTCCGGATTGCGGGTACATTTCATGTGACGCGATCTAAAGACATATTTTAGACGACGTTCAATCTTCCTTAAAATTAATTAAAAGCGGTAATTAATTTAAAATTGCACTATAGGTTTGAACATGTATAAAAATCAGATTTCAACCATTTGTAATAATTTAAGCGTCCGTGCTAGAACCACGGGATCCGGGGGTGCCTAACACCTTCCCTCGGGTCAACAGAATTCCTTATTCAGAATTTCTGATTCGCAGACTCCAGTTGGGAAGTCGAAATTTTCCTCGATTTGTGATTCAAATTAAACCGGTGACTTGGGACACCAAAAGCCAATCCTATCCCAAGTGGCGACTCTAAAAACAAATAAACAATCCCATTTCGAATAATGTCACTTTAAATGGAAAAAACTCCCTTATGCATTATCCTTTGGGGTAGGTGTGTAAAAAAGGAGGTGTGACACTATTGGGACAGCATGGAGAAGGATACCAAAGAATTCGTCCGCGGGTGCGACAAATGCTAAAGATTTGCCCCAATGATTCACCAACCTGGTGAACAACTACACTCAGTTTTATCACCATGGTCGTTCATGAAATGGGGGATGGACATCGTCGGACCTCTACCAACGGCACCAGGTAAAGCTAGATTTATTTTATTTATGACTGACTACTTCTCGAAATGGGTTGCAGTACAAGCCTTCGAAAAAATAAGAGAAAAAGAAGTCATTAATTTCTTTTGGGACCACATCATGTGCCGATTCGGAATTCCTTCCGAGATAACGTGCGATAACGGGAAGCAATTCATCGGAAACAAAGTGACTCAGTTCCTCGAGGACCACCAAATCAAAAGGATTCTGTCGATGCCCTACCACCTGTGTGCAAAAGGCCAAGCCGAGTCTACAAACAAAACCATCATTCAAAACTTAAAGAAGAAGTTGGAAAGCGCAAAGGGAAGATGGAGAGAAATATTACCCGAAGTGCTCTGGGCATACCGAACAACTCCAAAATTGAGCACGGGGGAAACGCCTTTCTCCCCGGTATATGGCACCGAAGATTTGATACCGGTCGAAGTCGGGGAACATACTGCCAGATTCCGACACACCACCAAGAACTAGAACAATGAGGCCATGACTAATGCTCTCGAACTATTAGATGAAAAGCGAGTAGCCTCGCTAGTCATGATGGCCGCACAAAAATAGAGAATCGAAAGATACTACAACAAGAGAAAAAATCTCCGATATTTTGGAATCGGGGACTTAGTCCTAAGGAAAGTTACCTTGAATACTCGAAATCCTAATGAAGGAAAGCTGGGTCAAAACTGGAAGGACTGTACCGCGTCCTCGCGGTAGTCGGCAAAGGGTCCTACAAACTCGGCACCATGGAAGGCGAGCAGTTTCCAAGCAATTGGAATATATCAATGCTCAAACGCTACTACTGCTAAAAGCTCAAAGGCCTTAGATTTCAAAGGCATTTGTTGCACTGTTTTCCTTCAATCGGGTATTTTACCCCCAAAAAATGGTTTTTACCGACAAGGTTTTTAATGAGGCAACATCTATATGCTACCTAAGGAAGGCTCAACAAGTATTCAAGGCTTCTATTCAATCAACCTCGAATACTGAGGGACATCCCTTCGGATGGTCACCTCCCCGGAGAAGCCAAGATGTGCTGAACGGGGCCTCGATAGGAAAACGATGTACCAGACCAAGCGGTCGAACGAACCGTGTCCGTATAGAAAAACCGAGCCCTAGACGGCGAAGCCATGTATACTTGTACCAAGTAATCAAACAATACTTTCCCCTCCATCAAAGCATTTCGCGTTTCAAAGAAGCTCGCCGTCTCTTACAAAAACGGCTCCAGGGCCCAAAGTGTCCCAAACACTCAGGGACTGGCATTAAAAACTCGAAGCTAAGCCCTCACTGAGGCAACATTAAGATTGCAAAAATGGCTCCAGAAGCCAAAAAAACGTCCCGAACACTAGGGGACTGGCATCGAAAACTCAAGGCTACATGACCTCCGGGTCGGAAACTCCGAACGCGTAAGCCCTCAATGAGGCAATACCAAGTTTACAGGGAATGGCTCCCGAGCCAAGAGACTTTCGATGACTCAGGGACTGCCGCCAACTGCCACCCCCATCGATCTGTCAAAAACCCGAGGCTATAAGGCCCCATGCGGGCAACCTCGAACGCGTAAGGCAATATCAAAATTGTAAGACCTCAAAGGCATGTAATAATTCATATGACCTTCATAAGGCAATATCAATTCTATAAGACCTTCATAAGGCAATATCAAATTTGTAAGACCTTAAGCAAGGCATGAACCATACTTGTACCAAGTAACCAAACCTGTAAGATCTCAAGCAAGGCATGAACCGTACTTTTACCAAGTAACCAAAGCTGTAAGACCTCAAAGGCATGTAAAAATTTATAAGATCGTAAAAAAGGCATAATCCTGATCTTAAAGTTAAGGCTATATGTCGAGCTTATAAGACCCCTAAAAAGGCATACCCTCGAAATAGATGCCGAAACTACTTCGCTCAGGGACTGAAAGGCTCCGGCCAAACACAATGACTATGGTCAGAAGGCTGTACCAGCCAATCTAACGCGACTCGGGGATGGCCGACCGTCGCTATAAAATCACAGGCCTTCAATTACTTCGAAAGAACTTCAAAAAGAACCGGTTAAAACAGGCTACCCTCGACATAGGCAAAGGTCTTCGACTATGTCAGCTCCAAAACTATAGGCTTCGAAACGCTCAGCCACCGAGCGAAACCTCCCGAGGTGCTCGATCATCGCCACATAACGACTCACAATCGAGGTTCTACCAAACTGTCGAAGAGTCAGGCAAAACACAATTTCAAAAAGTCCTTAACGAAGGAAAAATAAAGCCTATATTAGAGGTCGCACCGACCCTAATACGTAAGAGCCACTATCGCCAGCTTATATAAAAGATCGTACCGACCTAAAGCGTAAGAGCCATTGCCGCCAGCTCATATAAAAGGTCGTACCGACCTAAAACGTAAGAGCCATTGCCGCCATCCCATATAAAGGTCATAGTGACCCAATGCGTAAGAGCCACTGTCGCCAGCCCATATAAAGGGTCGTACCGACCCAACGCGTAAGAACCTAAGGGTCAGCTTGAAATTCACAAACTTGAGGGCCAATAAGCTCGAGTCGAAACCCGACTCGGATATTGAGCCCGAAACAGTTAACTAAAAAATGCCCAAGGGCACATACGTGAGAGCCGCTATAGCCAGCTTAAGTCAAAAGGTCATGCCGACCATACGCGCAAAAGCCTACGTGCCAGCCTAACAAGCTTCCAGGCCGAAATATACACCTAAGGGTCATTACTCGAAGTCCAGTTCACCTGGCCAATCATCAACTGACATATAAATTCAAAACGAAGAAGGCATGCACAAGCAAAAGAAAATGCATGAAAGATGAAACCAAAAGGTCTTCTTTTATACAGGTATGCAAGAAAATACAAAGGCTACATTGGCAAACGCTCTCTGAAAGCCCCACGCAAAGAATCAAAAACGAAAAAGCCTAGTCTACTTCTCCCTCGGGGATTGTGGACCGACGGCCCCCTCAGAAACTACGCTTTCAATAACCTCGGCCATAGCCTCCGGGTTTCCAACGGCCTCCTCCCCTTCAGGGACTCCACTTCCATCTTCATCGCCTCCTGAGTCACTGCTCGACTCGTCTTCGAAAGGAAGCAGGCTGCGGCTTCCTCTTCTAGGGTCTTCACCCTCTTAATTTCGGCAATTAAATCAATGCCCCCCGCATATATATCCTCGAGCGTCTGTCTCCGAGATTCTAACCGGGCATGCTCCACTGCTCGGGTCAGGCAAAGCTCAGCCTCTTGGAACACCTTTCGGGCCTGAGCATTTGTAGTAGCATCGTCCTCCTTATGCGAGGTCACAAGCGCCTTGGCCTCAGCCCTGACTTCGGATAACGTAGTAGCCAACTCAGTATGGAGATTCTTATACTTGCTACTCTCAGCCCTCATTTCTTTGAGGCAATGCCCGATCAAAACCACCTCTCCCCGAAGGGCATCTCTCTCAGAGATCGTCTCACTCAAGTGCCGCTTGAGTTCAAGAATTTTAGAATCCTTGGCTCGAAGCTCCTTCCCCATAAGGACATCTTTCTTCTTAAGCTGCAAAAATCGACCAAAAGATATTAAAATATTGAAGTCAGTTAGACATACAGACATAAAACAAGCGGGAGCTATGTAACCTGTTCAGCAAGGCGAGCCTTTTCCCGGGACGCCGCCTCCAAGCAACCCCGAAGGCTACGGAGTTCCTCCTCTATCTTGATCGAAAGGTCCCTGAGTTCATCAGCCTCCAAGGTAAGTTTCTTATATTCACCCTCATGGCGAGTCAGTTCGGCTTCAAAATCGGCAAACGATTGATCGTAAAGTGCCTTGGCCTGGAGCCGTGAAAGAAATAAGGTTAGCAAGTTGAAAGGACAAAGCGCCAAGCATAATTTACAAATAAATTACCTGCTCACATAGCCTGTCGATCTCACTGAAGACGAGCGAAATGCAAGGCTCAGGCTTTTTCTCAGGCACAACAGATTGCTTTCCAAACATATTCTTATCGCCACTGGACGCCCCCGCGCTGAAAGACTTTGTATTGGGAACATCTTGCGTCCCCCTCGAAGGAAGAGACGACTCCGGAAGGGAGTCGCCCACTTCAACGACCTCGACTGTATCAATCGGGGCCACCTCTTGCTTCTGAGGAGCTTCGGGAATAGTCTCTCCCGGATCGACTACCAAGCACGCCTTGGTTCGAGGGAAATTTTTGTCATCAACCGGCTTGGCGACAGCGCCTGGTACACCTTCGTTGGCCTCTTCATCCCGATACGGGCGCCGATTCAACCGCCTGTAAAACCGTCAGATCTTCTCCCCCTTCAGGTGCTATCAGGGGATCATCTTTCTTTTCGCCTCCAACTTGGGGGGCCCTCGACACCTCTAGGATTAGGGCTGCTAAATCATCCTTAGAATCTTCCACCCTAGCTTTCATAAGGGTCGGGGAATAAGTTGACGTCCTCCCTCATTTTCTCCCTTCTTCATCAGGTTTCGGGGCACCCGCTTCCCCACGTGGAGTTTCTCTCATCAAGAAGGCCTCCCCCAAACCTGCCCAAAAACAAGAACAAGCATGGGAAATGAGAGCGTCGTTGGCAACAACCTTCGTAAAACTAAAACTATAGCAGAGAATGAAGTCCCACCGTGATCCTTTGCTTCCCATCGAGCCTTGGACAAATCGCGCCACGCACGCTCAACGTATGGGCAAATCAAGTCCAGTTTGGCTACCCAGCCTGAAAGATCCCTTACCGCATCAGGGTACGCCGCGGCGGCTGTATCAGCGGAGGAAGTCAGTCCATGAAGAAATATATTCGAAAGAAAGAAATAGGCAGTTAATTACGTATGTACACTTACGCTTCATGTTCCATCTTTCAACGACATCTTTTCTGAGGGGATCAAGTCCGAAGTCCTAACTCGGACGAAACGGCTCATCCACCCTCCATTCCTAACCTCGTCGGTACAAGCAAAGAGGGCCCTCGAGGCCCGGCAATAGAGCTTAATCAGGCCCCCACGAAAGAGGCGAGGACTGTACATTCTGATCAAATGGTCAAGGGTGAAGGGCATCCCCTCGATCATACTCACGTAATACCTGGTCATGTAAATGATGCGCTAGAATGACAGATGAATTTGGCCGAGAGACAGTTAATATCGTTCTCAGAAGTCAAGGATCACGGGGTCTATTGAAGGCATGGAGGGCACCGCCGAGCCAAGGGTAAATGGATAAGTATACACACTGAAGAAGTCGGCTTTATACGTCGTTATATCCTCCCCCCGAGAAGGAATCTCCACTAACACCGCATCTCCCCAGCGGCAGTCGATCTTCACCCTCTTGACGTCCGTGATTAAACTAACGTAACGAGACGCGGGCTCACTTCACCCCGGCTTCGAAGAAGGTCTTTCGACCTTGAAATCAGAGGTCGTCTCAAAGACCTCTGGAACACTTGTTCAAGCATCAGAAGACGCTGCTGCTCTACCCTCAGAGGGGGGCGTGGAAGAGGAAGGCATGACTTCCTGAGAGATAGAGACAGAAATGCTCTCCAATTTTACCAAAAGGTCACAGAGAAGGAACGGAAAAATCATGCTTCAGAAAAGAACGCAGAAGAAAGGCAGGAAGAAAGAAAAAACTCTATTGGGAATCTGATAACACAATAGAAAGGAAGGGGCGAAGGCGTGAGTATTTATAGAAGACCAATTGAGCGGACCAAAAGACAGCCAACTACTATTAATTAATTTGAAGATTTTTGGGATTGTGTGGGCACAACCTTTAGAAGCCTTGTCTGCTACATCAGTTGCCTGGCAAGACGCGACTGTTTGCTTCGATGGAAGCATCGAAGGGGCAAGATCTCGAGATCGTTTCTCTTCATTTTATTCTGAGAAACGTGGGGACTATCTGCATGCGACCAAAATCGGAAAGGCCGATTTCAAGATCAGCGAGACATTGTGCAATGCCACCTCGAGAGACCGAGGGAATAGCTCGGGGTTTGAAGTCTTCGAGGACTCTTCGTGTCCGATATCGGGGTAGAACGAACCGGAGTTTATCACAAGTGAGCGGGAAGTTCCCTAGGAGCAGTACTTTTTCTGACAACGCCTGCACGGACAGTGACAGCCTGCGCCAGGCTGATTGAGTGATCGTACCGGTTACTTATGTAATAAATGCACTTGTATCATATTAAGGTTCCCCTCATCTATAAAAGGGTTCCTTACCACTTTTGTAAATTACACCAGAAACAACACAAAATACTTCATTCAATACAAGAACATTCTTTCTGCTTGCTAACTCAAACATACTCTCTATTTGGCTCTGTTGCTTACATTGCTTTATTTACATATATTGTATATCATTAATCGTTCTTCATTTATTGCTCGTTATTGGTCATAAAGAGCCGAAATCATAGCCCTAATAGTTGTTAATCCTCTATCGACCGCCCTTAGCCGGGCATCTAACTTGGCATCGAGGCCCCGCACGCGCTAGCTCGAGGCTCCCATTCTCAACCGTTTGGTTTGGTTTCTAAAGCCATCTTCAATCTCTTATCTTATTTTCTAACCTCGTCACTTAGCATCCACTGCTTAACAACTAGCATAAAAATAGATCACATATTTTTAGAACCACAAAATCAAATCTAATTGTTATTACCATTTTCAAGGTAAATATTTTTCATCATCAAAAATGGCGGGAGATTGTTAAATATAAGTTTTAGTGATGAAAAATAGCATATTACTATGGTGCAGGATCACGTAGGTTAAAACAAAAGACTCAAGAAGCTCTACCATTCAAGTATGCAAGAAGTCGAGAAAGGAAAAAGTAAACGAATTAAGGAAAAGATGTGTGAACGAAAGTAAGTAAAGAAGGATATAGATTCAAGCGATAATTATTGAAGAATCACTCATGAAGCAAAGGAAAGGAAAACTATCAAAGATTAGAGACAAAAAAAGGAAGAAGTAGCGGAAATCCGAAAGAAGAATCAATTAAGGATTTGATCGCAGATTGACGGAGGATATTATAGAAAGGTCCCAAAATTAAGGAAAATAAGGTTGTATGTGTTGATACCCAATTTTTTCCTATTTTTTTAAATATGCGAAAATACCTTTGAAATAGCATATATATGCATATATAAGCATGCCCAAGGTTTTTATTATTTTTCCCATAATTTTAAAGGTTTAAATTGATTTATTTTCTCCCTTTTTATCCATAAAATCCCCAATAGTTATCTCCAAAATTATTATTTTGATAATTCATCTATTGGATTTCTATATTTATGCCAAAATATTGCTAAGGTAATTTTCATATATTTTTGCAATTACATTTAGTATTTTTAAAGCTAAATTGCACATAATTGCAATGTTAGCCCTTTTAAGATATAATTATATTTTATATGCATAAAATTGGATTTTGTATTTTAAATTGCTAATTATGTATCCTAAATCATTTTAGCATTCTAAATTATCTTTTCAGAAATTATCTACTATTTCTAATAAATTAAATAAGGAAAAATTGGCTATTTAAATTATAGCCAAATTGACTTTCAATTACAGCCAAATCAGGACCCCAATTCCCAGCCCAATTTTACAATTAAAACCCGACCCACACCCTATCAACCCATACCCAAACCCGGAACCCAACCTACTCTTTTTAATCTCGGCCGTTGATCTCCCAGATCAACGGTCCACGTTATTTCTTTCCTTTTTTAATCCAACGACCCCCAAACCCTACTCCATTCTCTCATTTGCACCGCCCTTGAATCCCTCCCTCTCCAAATTCTCTCTGAGACCTAACTCAAACCTTAATTGCCGTCACCGGCGTGAACCCCTCCTACGATGTTTCTACGTCTTCTCCAACCGGGCCTGGTCTTCCACACTCCATGGCTCTTCGATTTCTTGGATCCTTGAGATCTTCTCAAGGGAACCCCAACTGGTTTCGGTTTGGAACTTTGTTTATCAGCTTGTCTCAGGCCATTTTCCGTTTGTATGTAAGAACTTCTTCTTGTTTTATTACGGATCTATGGGTTCTTGACCTATTCTATCATCTCTACTACTTTTCTGGAAAACCCTAGCTTGAAATCCTCCGATCATCTTTGATCTGTGATGGATCTATGTGTCTTTAAAGGTTATCACCTATTTTCCTCAAAAGATTTCTCTGATTCCAAACGATTTCCTCATTTTCCAGACTAGGGTTTCGAAACCCTTTTGCAAAAAATGATTCCTTTCTGATTTTTAGCAATTACTTTGTGATTTTTAACATGTTTAAACATCACTTGAGTCTTTCCTTTTGCTCGATTCATTTTCGTTAAGAAACCCTAATACTTCTGGACTCGATTTGAAGTTTGAGTCTCTTTGCGATGTGTTTGCATGTCTCTCATGAACATTCTAGGTTTCATGTATGTTCTATATGCTCTTGCGCTTCCTGCTCTAATCCGTTCTTAGGGTTTCTCTGATTTTGTTCAAACATGTTATTTATTGTTTAATAGGTCCGACTATTTGTTTTATTAATATGATAATTTATATTGATTTTTGTGTAATCTCCTTAGACATGCGATATCTCCCCTGAATATGTGATTTTGTGTATTTTCCTTGTAATTCTGTACTGATTTTTCGAATTGCTTCCTTACTTTTGTGATACTTTTCTTAGTTAGTGCTGATTCCCTGTGATTTTCAATCTTATTTGTGATTCTTTGAACTAACTTATAGAATTAAAATTGTACTCTACCTTATTTATGTGTACAAATATGCTGTTGGTTATTTAACGTATACTTTCCTTACTTGAAAATATTCTGTACTTAGTCCTTATTACATGCCACATGCTTTTGCAACTCCTACTGTGGTAAAATCAGTCGTATAAGTAATTCTTTTCCCTATTTGATACAACTTGTACCCGTTTGAACTATGGCTCCCTAATTGAAGGAAGTCCGGGTCTTTAATTGATTGTGATTTGTATTATTTCCATAATTGTGCTAAGTCAGTACCTATTACCTTATTTTCCTGCATGTTCTAAAACTATAAATACTTCACCCTCTCTTAGCATAAGGGACAAACAATTACACTGTTCTGAACTCTCTCTTACACACATACATACTCTCTTACTTGATACTCAGTTGGCTGCAAGCCAAAGCTGAGTGGCTATATTGCTCTACTGCTCTATTGTTCTACTACTCTACTGCTCTACACACTACTGCTCTACTTCCCTTCATTGTACTGCTCTTCACTCCTCACTCTGCACCTATTCTCTCATTTTTACTGGTATGTTTTCAGTTTAATTTACAACCTCCAAAACATTATGTCTCTATTTGTATTGCACTTTCTTTTGTTTCTGTTATGCTTCTACTTGTGGTTCTGCTGTCTCCCTTACAATTAGCATGCCTATTTTGCCATGTGATTACCCTGTAATTCAACATGTCTACTGCTTTCTTACATTTTCTACTGCTATTCTGCCCTACCCCCTAACCCCCAATACGTTATAAGCATGACACCTAGTTACTATGTGATCCTGAACCCTTTCCCCTAAACCTAATGTGTAACTCTGTTTAGCACCCCTTAAATCTAATGCTGTTAAGCTCATGGCATGAACACTTTGTGATAGACTATTGCTGTGACTATTTAAGTTCTGTAGTACTTCTTTGGTGTTAACCTGTGTGCAAATATGCTTTCGCATGTGAACTATGTGTCCCCAATTCCTCTTTTCCCTGTTTGTGTTTGTACTATGTATGTTGATTTGGTCTTGAGTTACTGATTGTCCTGTTTCTTTTCTTCTTCAAGCTGGTTTTCACTAAGGCAAACTCTTCTATTGCCTTCCAAAATTTATTTCAAACTAATCATTGTCAATATTGTTTCCAACTCAACTCTTTTAAATCTATGTCAAGCACTCTCACATATACTCTTAGACCACTAGGTTCTGCCCCTTTTGTGTGAGCCTTGCCTTGGGACCCTTGAGTTCCCTCTGCACTTGGACAAATAAAAGCTGGCCCTTCCACACTGCACTTAATCTGTCTTGGTTATGCAATCTGGGTGTGAGCACTGCCCGGGATCCCTTGAGGTCCTTAGGGAACTCTGACACACCCAGATGTGAGAAAGGCTATGGAATAATCTTGGCACTTGAGGTGGTTTATTACATAACTCAGGGAGAAAGTCCTAATCATGTGCTGAAAGTCTGGGCCTATTTCAGGCTTTTTATAGTGTAATATTTACTTTTTCTATGTAATTTATTCACATGGTCTGTAATAATTTGTAAACAAATATTAGGGTAACTAGTGAAAAGGGCGGGTATTTGCATGTTTGTGGGGTAAGGCGGGTAGAAACCATGCCTATAGGACTTTACATTTCACTATGTTTGGCCTTACCATGTTAGAAACCATGCCTGTAGGGTTTTACTATACTTGCCTTACCATGTTAGAAATCATGTTTAGTAGGATTAGACTATACTTTCCTTACCATGTTAGAAATCATGTGTAATAGGTCTCAAAATCAGTTTCACAAATAGATGCCATACCTATAGGATATAATTTAATCCAGCTTCTGTTATAACAACTGTTACATATTTTCTTTCATTGGTCATCATGCCTGCAAAGTTTCTTAAATCAGTGTTAAACAACTAGATGTCATGCCTATAGGGAATAACTCTAGATATTTTGCCTATAGATCTTAACTAGTTTAGTTAAATAAATCAACCCAGTCCACGTTTTAGTTCGTTTCGAAACTGGTTTAATTAATATTTTATTTTCTCTAAAACAAGTTCTTTCGAAAAGTGCCTTGATTTGTCATTAGATATCATGCCTATAAGGATTCAAGAGTCCGCTTTAAAAAACCTGCCTTGTTTCACTATATGAAATGTAGTCATCTGTATTCCGGGCCTAGGCAAGCCTTAGGCAATCAACTTTAAATAAAACCAGAACCGTCTATGTAATTAGTGTTTAACTGTCAACGTGTTAAAATCAGTAGGCAAGCCTGATTCAGACTTCTTTTCTGAGTCATGTAATAAATCTGGTCCCACTGTTATCACTTAAATACCTTGTTAGGATCTGAATTTAGACCTTAATTGTGTATGAGTCGTGCTGCCTATGTGCATTACTTGTGGAGGTATATCTGAGCCTTCTATCTGATTTTCGATGTTTTACCCACTAAATGCAGTCCTATGTGTTTTTATTTGTCGCCTAGTATTTTGCCCCTTTAAAGCCGAGGGTTTGCCCTAGAAACCCCCCCCCCCCCTTATAGGATAGGAGTCCTAAATTCCTCCGAAACTGATAGGAATGGACGGGTAACAACATGCAATAGGGGTCGAGACCAACCCTCGCTTTAATTACCTTCACGGGGCAGGAAAGGGTAGATATGGATATGATGACCGGTGCGCTAATGCCACGCGTAGCCCCTTTTTTAAGGAGTGATTACCGGGCATTGTACTGATGTGATCCTATAGGCTAACCAACCTAGGACACTCCTTTACATTCACAAATACGCTTAGATTGTACTTCTTTTCATTAACTTTTTTAAGCATCTGTGTATTTAAACTTAAATTCCCTACTATTTGAGCCATACTTGTTTATTTGCTAATTGTACAAATTCACACAAAAACTGTCTGGCCGGGAACCATACTAGTGGATCCTGAGGGGTGCCTAACACCTTCCCCTTAGGATAATTTCAAGCCCTTACCCTGTCTCTGGTTATCAAATGTAGTTATAAATGAACCCTATAGGTGCCCTAACGCACCTTAAATCGTTAGGTGGCGACTCTTCAAAAATGCAAACCCCTTTCCCAAAAGGAACGAGTTGTCTCAACCAAAATGTCATAAACCCGATTTCGCGAGAAAAAGGGGGCGCGACAGCATGGCGACTCTGCTGGGGATATTTAGGCTTTTACCATTTCATACGGTTTTTGTGAATTTGTGCCTTCCTTATGTGCAATTATTTGTTTAATTCCTTTAAGCGTTTAATTTCTTCTTCAAAAGCAAAACTGACATATCTTTNTATGGGTTCATATGAAAGCTAAGGTATGTTTTCTATACTCTGCACAATTAGAAAGATTAATATTTCAATCATGAGCAAAAGTTCTCTAATTGTTCAATTCCTAGAAAATTCTATCCGTTAGCATTGAACCAGTTCCGTTTGCCTAGAACTCTAAACCGAAAATTTTGCCTAAAATCTAGGGAAGATAAACCGATCATTCAAAATCTGAATTTCAGGTTGATTAGACCTCTAATTGACCACTGCTAAAAGTTGCCGTTACCTATTAAATGTGTATTTCTCTTTAAATACACATCATTTCTCCTGCCATCTTCATAATTCCAAACCGTCAAAAATTCTTTTTCACCTTCACTTGCCCTCTTCTCCAAAACTCTAATTTCCAAATTCTCTCAAGAAACCAACGATCATGACCAACCCACAAGACAATCCTGGAACTCCTCCACCACCATCTCCCTCAAATTCATCCTCAACTACTCCACCCAGTGCATCTCCAAAACCTAGACTACGAAGGGTGAAAATGCTTTCTCAAAAGACTGTAGCGTCTGGGGCTCTGAGGAAGGCATTAAATGAGAGGTTGAAAGCAAGCCAAGTGAAAGCAAGCCAAGCTCAAAACTCCGACTCCAGCTCTGATTCTGAATCCTATCAATCCACTACTGAGGGGGAAGGACATGGGTCTTCTGACTCTGAAAAGACTCAAGAATCTCCTTCTAAGGTAGGTTCATCTGTGACTAAAAACCTAGAGACTAGGTTTGCTCTGGTTGGACCCATTAGGGATTTTGAATTGCCTGAGATACGAAGGAGTGGAGGTAAAAAGAATTCTAAAAAAGAAAAAGAGATAGAGGGTGCATATGGTGAAGAGAGGGGAAGTGGGAAAGGAGTAGTGCTTGCTATCTGTGGGGTTGCACAAGAAAGGGTAGAAGAGAGTGGCATGAAGTCAGGGGGAAGTGGTTCTGGGGAAGCTGCTGAGGGGTTGGTTCATCTGAGCACATAGAGAGATGATTCTCTTTCATCTGCTGAAGAAACCCTAGCAGACCTGCTGAAAAAGGTTAGGGCAAGCTATGACCCAAAGAAACGCAGAACTCCCACAACAAAAATCCCCAATGTTCCTAAGCCTTCCAAGAAAAGAAAGGCTTCATCCCCAACACCTACTGCCTCTTCATTGCCAAAGGGTAGAGCCACAAGAAGCAGGGTGAAACAGAGTGAAGCTGAGCTACAAAGGGCTTTAGCTGAAAGCAAGAAAAAGAAAATGGATAAAGGAAAGGGAAAGATTGCAGAATCCTCAGAGGTTGTTGAGGAAGAGGAGATGGAACTGGTCTATCAAGAAAGGGGTACATCAGTGGAGGTTTCTACCCCCAAGCCCAAAAAGCCCAAGACTTCCTCCAAGAAGTCTTCCTCTGTGTCTGAGGTTGTTGAACCTACACTAGCCAAGAGGACAAGATCTGCAGTGAAAAACAAACAATCAAAAATTTCTGAAGATGATGACTGTAGTGGAGAAGAAGAAGAAGAAAATAATTTTGAGAAAGAACAGGATAAGCTTGCCATGTTTGGCAAAAGAAATATTTTAAAGGGTAGACTGCTGAAAGACCTGGTGGAACCAGGAATGATGAGATTGGTGGATGCTATAGCTGCTCAGGAATGGAAGGACATGGTCCTTCAGATGGATGGTAGGCTAGCCAAAAATGAGCTAATTGAATTTATGGCAAATGATGCGGTTCAGGAAGGCATTGTTAGTAGCCTGGTGAAAGGAGTCCAAGTGCAGTTTAATGCAAAGAAACTAGGAGAAATCCTGGACATACCCTTTGAAGGGTATGATTATACAAGGCAAAGGTGGCTCTGCCTGGACTCCCTCCCTATTGCTCTTGCAAGCACCAGGAGATTCTGTGATTCAGAAGATGTGAATGAAGCCAGGGCTGTGCAGAAAAGTGAAATAAGGCCTGAGCACAAGGTCTTGTTTGAATTTGTCAACAAATGTCTATTGCCTAGACAGGAGAGAAGGCACATTGCTAATTACATGGATCTAGTTCTTATGGAGTGCCTGGAGAGAGGAAAGCAAATCAACTGGCCTGCCTTCATCATCAAGTTGCTAGACAGAGTCATAAATGGCTCCAAGGCTCATGCTACTCCATATGGCTTTATTCTAACCACAATTCTGGACAGGCTAAATGTGCCTCTAAAGAAATGGGAAATGGCCTCGAGCAAGGAACACTTTGGCATCAATACTCTTCTTGCTTGTGACTATCCAGTCAATGCCATCCCAAATGAACCTGGTTCATCCCAGAAGACACCCATCAACAGCAAAGTTAGGGCTCTGGTTCAGGAATGTGCAGCCAAGGATGCTGAAATAGCTAGGCTCAAGGCTCGTGTGATTAAAGTGGAATCTGAGAGGGATGGTCTTAGAACTGAGCTTGCCAAAGAAAAGGAGAAGAATGATGGAATTCTTCAGAACATGCTGAATCTTCTCCAAACTCAAACCCAACCCTCTAGTTCCTCCAAGCCTTAGGACTCCTAGCTTTTGCCTTCAGAACTTGTTTAGTACCTCAGTGACCCAGATTAGGAATTTTTCTATCTTTTGTTTTTACTCATGGTTTGGATGTTTTTCTTTCTTTTTGTAGATTGTTGGTGGCAACATATCTCTGTCAATGATAACTACTGTCTTGCTCTTGTTCAATGATTAATATGTCCTTGATAGTTTAAATATGTTTGCTTGATTACTGATGATTGCACCATGATTCCACTTGCAATTGCCCCGGTGGCCATGAGTACTTATTAAAATCTGGGAATCACACTTTGTATGCAACTTTTCGATGATGCCAAAAGGGGGAAGAGACATTGTGCTTTACACATTCTGAAATAAGTGATATTTATAACCTAATTAACCTGGTCCTTGATGATAAGTGAATTTTCTAAGTTTAGTATTGATGGTTAAGCTGAGTTCTTACAGATTCCAAATCAGTAAAAAGAATAGAGTTTGTCATCATCAAAAAGAGGGAATTGGTTCGCCCAAGAACAGGTGATGTTTTGAAGAATGACAAAAGAACTCAGTCATGGACTAGGTCCATCTTGTGAAGCATAGTCATGATCAATCTATGCATGTGAGATGCACGTGAAGGAGATAAGTCCTACTGAACAAGCAGCAATATCTCCTGATCTGATCGAAAAAGTTGCATATTAGATAAGGGGACAAAGTCTCCTTATATGAAGAGAACACAATCTAGGATAAAAATAGTGTTAGAGTTTGAGATCATCATGAACTCTTCCATGATAGAAGAGCATCACTTGAGTCCCAATCAAACTCTGATTACTAACCTATTAAATGTTAGTGTTGTTCTCTTTTACAGGTAATGCACATACGCAGAAGTTAAACTAAATTGAGAGCAAAAGAGCAAGGCGATTTTGCAAGCAATTTATGTGTGATTTGAGTGTCTGAAGCTACTTGAACGAGATAGAAGAACCAGTTACATTGTGTCTATCTTTTATTCTAGTTCAATTGTAGTAGGTGGATTAAAATTGTACCTTTCAGCTTTCATAGAAGCAATTGTATTAGGTACCTAGAGTGTTCAAGTTATAGCTAACTTGAAGTTGTCGCAACAGTTGAGGCTGTGTGCCACAACGGGATTAGAGTTAATCCTTAGGTTTACAAAGAGTTTTTGTAAATGCTGTTTTGGCTCAGTGATTTTAGTGAAAGTTTGGGAAAATCCTACTGAGTAGTAGGTCGTGGTTTTTTCACCTTTTGAGCCAGGTGTTTTCCATGTAAAAATCTCTGTGTCCTTTATTTTTTGTATTTATTATTCCGCAAACAGTAGTAGTTGGAACACCTAGAAGAACCTGGTCCTTCCATAAACAACTTAAGCAAAAATTGGGTACCGCACAAATCACTCCCCCTCTTGTGTGGTATTGATGCTTAAAACATCAAGTTGGCATTGGAGCAGTCCTAATATCAGAAATCGGTCAGCATTATCCGGTGTCTGCCAAACTCAAGATCCCCTGCACCAACAATATTGCCGAGTATCAAGCCTGCATCTTAGGACTCAAAATGGCCATTGACATGAACGTTCAAGAGCTGCTAGTGATTAGAGATTCAGACTTACTTATACATAAAGTACGAGGAGAATGGGCAACCAAGAACTCCAAGATACTCTCGTATCTGCATCACGTACAGGAATTGAGAAAGAGGTTCACGAAGATGGAATTCCAGCATGTTCCCAAAATCCAGAATGAGTTCGCCGATGCATTGGCTACCCATCATCCATGATACAGCATCTCGACAAGAATTTCATTAATCCCATTCCAGTGAAAATCCATAATCAGCCAGCTTATTGTGCCCATGTCGAAGAGGAAGCAGACGAAAACCCTTAGTTTCATGATATCAAGGAATATGTGGCAAAAGGAGAGTACCCAGAGCTTGCAAATCCTACTCAGAAACGCACACTTCAGAGATTGTCCAGCAACTTCTTTCACAGCGGAGGAATCCTGTATAGGTGGACTCGCGATTTAGGATTATTAAGATGTGTTGACGCAAAGGAAGCATCCAAGCTACTAGAGGAAATTCATGCTGAGACCTGCGGTTCACATACAAACGGTTTTGTCTTAGCAAAGAAGATACTCCGAGCTGGTTACTTTTGGATGACTGTGGAAACGGACTGCATCCAGTATGTCCAGAAATGCCACCACTGTCAGATACATGCGGGCATGATAAAGGTACCTCCGAATGAGCTTACTACAACAAGCTCACCTGGTCGTTCGCCGCCTGGGGAATGGACGTTATTGGACCAATCGAGCCTGCCGCTTCCAACGAACACAGGTTCATCCTAGTAGCCATCGACTACTTCACCAAATGGGTCAAAGCAGCATCTTACAAAGCAGTGACTAAGAAAGTCGTGGCAGACTTTGTCCGCGACTGCATTGTTTGTCGATTCGAAATTCCAGAGTCAATCATTACTGACAATGGCTCCAACCTCAACAGCGACTTGATGAAAGCTATGTGCGAAACTTTCAAGATCAAACACAGGAATTCCACAGCCTACAGGCCTTAGATAAATGGAGGTGTAGAAGTCGCCAACAAGAATATCAAAAGGATATTGAGAAAAATGATAAAGAATCACAGACAGTGGCACGAGAAAATATCATTTGCTCTACTAGGATATCGCACCACAGTCCGCACATCAACCGGGGCAACACCCTATAAGCTGGTTTACGGTATAGAGGTTGTCATTCCCGCTGAGGTAGAAATTCCTTCCCTAAGGATCATACAAGAAGCTGAGCTCGACGACACAGAATGGGTAGAAAGTCGTTATGAGCAACTACCCTTTCTAGACGAAAACAGAATGAATGCAGTCTGCCATGGTCAACTTTATCAGAACAGAATGTCCAGAGCCTTCAACAAAAGATTCAAGCCAAGACAGTTCACACCAGGGAAACTGGTGTTGAAGAAAAAATTTCCGCATCAAGATAAAGCCAAAGGGAAGTTCTCTCCCAACTGGCAGGGTCCATACATGGTTCACCGGGTTCTGACAGGAGGAGCCCTCATACTTGCAGAAATGGATGGAGAAGTCTGGCCAAAGCCGATCAATTCAGATGCAGTCAAGCGTTACTATGTGTAATCTTTTGCTTTCCTTATATGATGTAAATTGAACTACGCCTGACTTGATTCCCATTTAAGAGGCGATATGTAGGCAGCCCTATGAGTTCGGTCACAATTCAATAAAATTTTCATTTCCCCCCGCAATTGGAAACTGGGGCAGAATTTTAAGGAGGACCCTCAAAATTTCGAAGTAATTTCAGCCGATCGTTGCACGAGCAACAGTCAGAAATGTCAACCCATCAAACTGGGGCAGAATTTTGAGAAGGACCCTCAAAATTCCGTAGCAGGAGAGGTTGCAATGTCTCGAACTACGTCACAGTCGTCGGTTCATCTAAAAACTATTTTTAATTATACATTTATGACATACTTTTACAAAATCATACATGTTTATTATTGAAACTGCTTTGTTTATCAACGCTACCCCAATGATACAGACGGTATCACCATATCAACGCCGAACAAGTCAAGCAAGCCGGAGGGGATACAAACTAACCTTCCCCCTTACAAGACTCACGATTCTTCTTTGGATGCAGGCACTAGGATTGCGAAATCATTAAACATACGGTACGCCCATGGGACAAACATCGTTCAAAATACGATTCTCAAAACCGTTGCACTTGCCAATATTTGCTATCAGCACACACCAGTGATGTTTCGTATGTCACAATGCTCCCAGTAATCACGACGCCGCAATCTGTTATCAACTAAGGAAATTCTACCGTCATTTGTTGCATAAGGCTACTATTCTGCCTTTCGAGACTAAACATTGTCTCCGTCTGCATCTGCATTGCATAAGGCTACCATTCTGCCTTCCAGTTTGCATAAGGCTACTATTCTGCCTTCCGAGACTAAACGTTGTCTCCATCTGCATCTGCATTGCATAAGGCTACCATTCTGCCTTCCAATTTGCATAGGGCTACTATTCTGCCTTCCGAGACTAAACGCTGTCTCCATCTGCATCCGCATTGCATGGGGCTACTATTCTGCCTTCCAATTTGCATAAGGCTACCATTCTGCCTTCCGAGACTAAACGTTGTCTCCATCTGCATCTACATTGCATAAGGCTACCATTCTGCCTTCAAATTTGCATAAGGCTACCATTCTGCCTTCCGAGACTAAACGTTGTCTCCATCTGCATCTGCATTGCATAAGGCTACCATTCTGCCTTCCAATTTGCATAAGGCTACTATTCTGCCTTCCAATTTGCATAAGGCTACCATTCTGCCTTCCGAGACTAAACGTTGTCTCCATCTGCATCTGCATTGCATAAGGCTACCATTCTGCCTTCCAATTTGCATAAGGCTACTATTCTGCCTTCCGAGACTAAACACTGTCTCCATCTACATCCGCATTGCATGAGGCTACTATTCTGCCTTCAAATTTGCATAAGGCTACCATTCTGCCTTCCAATCTGCATAAGGCTACCATTCTGCCTTCCGAGGTTAAGCTCTACCTCCATCTGCATTCGCATCATTGCATAAGGCTGCTCTCCTTCCTTTCGAGGCTGAGCTCTGCCTCCAATTTTTCTTCGAAACTAAGCGCTATCTCAAGCACTATTTATCTCACTTTTCTTATGGGCTAAGCTCTGCCCTTCAATTTGCAAGACTAAGCTCTGTCTTGTCCACATCATACTACTGCATCCTTCATGGGCTAAAATATTGCCAACTCATCCAAAGGCGTCATCGTTCGGAAGCACCATCTTCATGGCCCGAGAACACCATGTCATGGCCCGAGGATCTCTTTCAATCTTTTGCGTATCATTATTCAAAGGCGTCATGGTTCAGAGGCACCATCCTCATAGCCCGAGAACATCATTTCATGGCCTACGAATCCTACACCAAACAACCCATGGCCCAGGACATCATGGTCTGAGGATGCCATTCCTAACCGTCCAAAGACAACATTCATGGTCCAACGGGAATTTGCATCATGTTTAAATTACGCAATATATGCTTGTATCATTTATTTGCAGGTAACCCGGCGAGCAACGGCTATCCCAGTAGGAGCGATGCCGCTCCAGTTTTCCCAGCCATATCAAACCTCACCATTCCCATAAACCGTTCAGTCACCCGGCCCTAGATGTTGCATACCGCTCTTGAGATGACTTCACCGGTAAACTTCGCCGATGAATCCAGAACTACACGTGGCCTGATTCCTGTAGAACCAGGGATATGTAGGCAGCCCAGAAGCCAGGGTGCGGCCTAATCTCTCAAACCGTTTGGCTCGGTCAAAATTGGCCATCATTTCTTTACCCGAAAATTTTTTCATCCTTCCCGGGTAAAGAGGGGTAGCTGTTGATACCCAATTTTTTTCTATATTTTAAAATATGCAAAAATACCCTCGAAATAGCATATATATGCATATATAAGCATGCCCAAGGTTTTTATTATTTTTCCCATTATTTAAAAGGTTTAAATTGATTTATTTTCTCCCTTTTTATTCATAAAATCCCCAATAATTATTTCCAAAATTATTATTTTAATAATTCATTTATTGGATTTCTATATTTATGCCAAAATATGGCAAAGGTAATTTTTATATATTTTTTTGCAATTACATTTAGTATTTTTAAAGATAAATTGTACATAATTGCAATGTTAGCCCTTTTAAGATATAATTATGTTTTATATGCATAAAATTGGATCCTGTATTTTAAATTGCTATTATGTATCCTAAATCATTTTAGCATTCTAAATTTTTTTCAGAAATTATCTACTATTTTTTATAAATTAAATAGGAAAAAACTAGCTATTTAAATTACAGCCAAATCAGGACCCCAATTCCCAGCCCCATTTTACAATTAAAACCCGACCCACACCCTATTAACCCATACCCAAACCTGGAACCATCCTACCCTTTTTATTCTCGACCGTTGATCTCCCAAATCAACGGTCCACGTTATTTCTTTCCTTTTTTAATCCAACGACCCCCCAAACCCTACCCCATTCTCTCATTTGCACCGCCCTTGAATCCCTTCCTCTCCAAATTCTCTCTGGGACCTAACTCAAACCCTGATCGCCGTCGTCGGCGTGAACCCCTCCTACGATGTTTCTACGTCTTCTCCGACCGGGCCTGGTCTTCCACACGCCATGGCTCTTCGATTTCTTGGATCCTTGAGATCTTCTCAAGGGAACCCCAACTGGTTCCGGTTTGGAACTTTGTTTATCAGCCTGTCTCAGGCCATTTTCCGTTTGTGAGTAGGAACTTCTTCTTGTTTTATTACGGATCTATGGGTTCTTGACCTATTCTATCATCTCTACTACTTTTCTGGAAAACCCTTGCTTAATATCCTCCGATCTTTTTAGATCTGTGATATATCTATGTTTCTTTAAAGGTTCTCACCTGTTTTCCTCAAAAGATTTCTCTAATTTCAAACGATTTTCTCATTTTCCAGACTAGGGTTTCAAAACCTTTTGCAAAAAAATCGATTCCTTTATGATTTTTAGCAATTATTTTGTGATTTTTATCATGTTTAAACATCACTTGAGTCTTTCCTTTTGCTTGATTCATTTTCGTTAAGAATCCCTAATACTTCTAGATTCGATTTGAAGTTTGAGTCTGTTTGCAATGTGTTTGCATGTATCTCATGAACATTCTAGGTTTCATGCATGTTCTATATGCTCTTATGCTTCCTGATCTAATCCGTTCTTAGTGTTCCTCTGATTTTGTTCAAACATGTTATTTATCGTTTAATAGGTCCGACTATTTGTTTTATTGATTGTTCACATGATAATTTATATTGATTTTTGTGTAATCTCCTTAGACCTGCGATATCTCCCCTGAATCTGTGATTTTGTGTATTTTCCTTGTAATTCTGTACTGATTTTTCGAATTGCTTCCTTACTTTTGTGATAATTTCCTTAGTTAGTGTTGATTCCCTGTGATTTTCAATCTCATTCGTGATTCTTTGAACTAACTTTCAGAATTAAAATTGTACTCTACCTTATTTATGTGCACAAGTATGTTGTTAGTTATTTAACGTGTACTTTACTTACTTGAAAATATTCTGTACTTAGTCCTTATTACATGCCACATGCTTTTACTACTCCTACTATGGTAAAATCAGTCTTATAAATAATTCTTTTCCCTATTTGATACAACTTGTACTCGTTTGAACTATGACTCCCTAATTGAAGGAAGTCCGAGTCTTTAATTGATTCTGATTTGTATTATTTCTATAATTGTGCTAATTTAGTACCTATTACCTTATTTTCCTGCCTATTCTAAAACTATAAATACTCTACCCTCTCCTTAGCATAAGGGACGAACAATTACACTGTTCTGAACTCTCTCTTACACACATACATACTCTCTTACTTGATACTCAGTTGGCTGCAAGCCAAACCTGAGTGGTTACATTGCTCTACTGTTCTATTGTTCTACTACTCTACTGCTCTACACACTACTGCTCTACTTCCCTTCATTGTACTGCTCTTCACTCCTCACTCTGCACCTATTCTCTCATTTTTACTGGTATGTTTTAAGTTTAATTTACAACCTCCAAAACAATATGTCTCTATTTGTATTGTACTTTCATTTGTTTCTCTTATGTTTCTACTTGTGGTTCTGCTGTCTCCCTTGCAATTAGCATGCCTATTTTGCCATGTGATTACCCTATAATTCAGCATGTCTACTGCTTTCTTACATTTTCTACTACTATTCTGCCCTACCCCCTAACCCCCAATACGTTATAAGCATGACACCTAGTTACTATGTGATCCTGAACCCTTTCCCCTAAACCTAATGTGTAACTCTATTTAGCACCCCTTAAATCTGATGTTGTTAAGCTCATGGCATGAACACTTTGTGATAGACTATTGCTGTGACTATTTATGTTCTGTAGTACTTCTTTGGCGTTAACATGTGTGCAAATATTCTTTCGCATATGAACTACTTGTCCCCAATTCCTCCTTTCCCTGTTTGTGTTTGAACTATGTATGTTGATTTGGTCTTGAGTTGCTGATTGTCCTTTTTCTTTTCTTCTTCAAGCTGGTTTTCACTAAGGCAAACTCTTCTATTGCCTTCCAAAACTTATTTCAAACTAATCATTGTCAAAATTGTTTCCAACTCAACTCTTTTAAATCTATGTCAAGCACTCTCACATATACTCTTAGACCACTAGGTTCTGCCCCTTTTGTGTGAGCCTTGCCTTGGGACCCTTGAGTTCCCTCTAAACTTGGACACATAAAAGCTAGCCCTTCCATACTGCACTTACTCGGTCTTGGTTAAGCAATCTAGATGTGAGCACTGCCCCGGATCCCTTGAGGTCCTTAGGGAACTCTGAAACACCCAGATATAAGAAAGGCTATGGAACAATCTTGGCACTTGAGGTGGTTTATTTCATAACTCAGGGAGGAAGTCCTAATCAGGTGTTGAAAGTCTGGGCCTGTTTCAGGCTCTCTATAGTGTAATTTTTACTTTTCTTATGTAATTCATTCACATGGTCTGTAATAATTTGTAAACGAATATTGAGGTAACTAGTAAAAAGGGCGGGTATTTGCATGTTTGTTAGGTAAGGCAGGTAGAAACCATGCCTATAGAACTTTACATTTCACTATGTTTGGCCTTACCATGTTCGAAACCATGCATATAGGGTTTTACTATACTTGCCTTACCATGTTAGAAATCCTGTTTAGTAGGATTTTACTATACTTGCCTTACCATGTTCGAAATCATGTTTAATCGGTCTCAAAATCAGTTTCACAAATAGATACCATACCTATAGGATATAATTTAATCCAGCTTCTGTTATAACTAGAGTTACATGTTTTCTTTCATTGGTCATCATGCCTGCAAAGTTTCTGAAATCAGTGTTAAACAACTAGATGTCATGCCTATAGGGAATAACTCTAGAAATTCTTCCTATAGATCTTAACTAGTTTAGTTAAATAATTCAACCCAGTCTATGTTTTAGTTCATTTCGAAACTGGTTTAATTAATGGTTTATTTTCTCTAAAACAAGTTCTTTCAAAAACTGCCTTGATTTGTCATTAGATATCATGCCTATAAGGATTCGAGAGTCCGCTTTAAAAAACCTGCCTTGTTTCACTATATAAAATGTAGTCATCTGTATTCCGCGCCTAGGCCAGCCTTAGGCAATCAACTTTAAATAAAACCATAACCGTCTTTATGATTAGTTTTTAACTGTCAACGTGTTAAAATCAGTAGGCAAGCCTGATTCGGACTTGTTTTCTGAGCCATGTAATAAATCTGGTCCCACTATTATCACTTAAATACCTTGTTAGGATCTGAATTTAGACCTTTATTGTGTATGAGTCGTGCTGCCTATGTGCATTACTTGTGGAGGTATATCTGAGCCTTCTATCTGATTTTCGGTGTTTTATCCCCTAAATGCAGTCCTATGTGTTTTTATTTGTCGCCTAGTATTTTGCCCCTTAAAACCTGAGGATTTACCTAGAAGCCCCCCTCTTTTTATAGGATACGAGTCCTAAATTCCTCCGGGACTGATAGGAATGGATGGGTAACAGCATCCAATAGGGGTCGAGACCAACCCTTGCTTTAATTACCTTCACGGGGCGGAAAAGGGTAGATATGGATATGATGACCGGTGCGCTAATGCCACGCATAGCCCCTTTTTTATGGAGTGATTACCGGGCATTGTACTGATGTGATCTTATAGGCAAACCAACCTAGGAAACTCCTTTACATTCACAAATATGCTTAGATTGTACTTCTTTTCATTAACTTTTTTTTAAGCATCTGGGTATTTAAACTTAAATCCCCTACTATTTGAGTCATACTTGTTTATTTGCTAATTGTACAAATTCACACAAAAACTGTCTGGCCGGGAACCACACTAATGGATCCTGAGGGGTGCCTAACACCTTCCCCTCAGGATAATTTCAAGCCCTTACCCTGTCTCTGGTTATCAAACGTAGTTATAAATGAACCCTATAGGTGCCCTAACGCACCTTAAATCGTTAGGTGGCGACTCTTCAAAAATGCAAACCCCTTTCCCAAAAGGAACGAGTTTTCTCAACCAAAATGTCATAAACCCGATTTCGCGAGAAAAGGGGGCGCGACGGTATGCGCTTGAAATTCCTCCATCAAACGAAGACCGTTAAAGCCTGGAATCAAGGGATACAACTTTGATTGCTCAAATAACAAAAGGATTTGCTTAGCAGAAGAAAAGACTATCAAGGCCAAAGTCAAGGCTAATCAATGGAAGCTCCACCTTATTCTTGGAAAGAATCACTCTACGATTCCTTTCAAGGATCAACTACCTTGGGTCTGTAATCTCTCAAGATTCACATTAATCAAGAGTCAAGAAGACCTCCCGAAGTATATATACATCTGTACCAGTCTTAAAGCAAATATACTTTGAACGAACCACTATCACTCTTTTTGTTCTACTCTAGACAAGCGTTGTTGTTATCTTTAGATATGTTGTGTAATTAGTGACAGAAGAAAAAGAGATAAACACTGGTGAGGCATTGTATCAAGATGAGAGAAGTGGCATAGTGACTAAGTTGTTTGTGTAAAGCTACATCAACTCTCCTGTAATCGAGAAACTTCAAATACTGAAAGAGAATACTCTTATAACCCATGGGGACTGGATGTAGGATTCACATTGAATCCGAACAAGTATAAAATCCTAGTATCTTTAATTCCTGCACTTTATTTCTCCTTTACTTATTTTCAGTTCTTATCTTCAGTCGACTAATTGGTAAACTAGTCAACTACTTAGAGTACAAAAAGAAAAATCGACAATTCACCCTCCCTCTTGTACATTCAATTATATGTATTATAATTAATGCACATCCCCAATGAGTGGCTCGGTTTTACAAAAGCTGGCATACATTCATGCTTTATGTTTTATAGTTCTCACCGGTTACGCCCCCGGTGACTTGTCTTCGGCATTCAAGTTGAGATCACACACTTATTTCTCTTATGTTATGACTCTTTCTTAGTCTTACATATTCAGTATATTATCCATACTGACATCCTTTTCTTTTGGGCACTGTCTTCATACCCACAGGTACAGATAGTCCCGGTGACATCCCTCCCCAGTAGGGTTTTGTTCCAGCTAAACGATTGTTGTACTTCATTCCTTCGAAGTAGCTGTTTGAAGTCAATAAGTAATCATGTCCTAACATTTGGGGTATGGTGGAGCCCTGTCCCGACCAAGTTATGCATATGTATATCTCCTTTTGGCACCTTAGAGGCTGTAGGCTAGGGTTTGACTGTATGTAAAAGGGTAGATTATGACTATGTTTCAGTTGTGAATATGTAAAAAATGCTAAGGTTTCGTTTTCAAGCCGGTTGTTCACATATTAATTTTTGTGATTGTTACTCGGAGGCCTTGTTGGCCTAGGTCTTACGAAAAGAAGATGTAAGAACGGACATCGGGTTCGCATGGTCCTTCGAGCTTCGTGGCCGGTTGCACCTCCCAAGGTTTGGGTGTGACATTTGACGTGCGAGTGTGACTTATATTTTGGCAAGAGGTATATGTTGTGTGGGTGTGACTTATGTTGTGGCACAAGGTCTTTGCCATGTGAAGTTGATTGACAGTGCTGGCACGAGGTGCCATGGGTATATGATTCGTGATTTGTGACTTGTGATTCGTGATTATGAGGTGTGGTATCTCAGAGTGATTCTTGTTGTAAATATTGTGTTGGAACGGTTGATGATTAAAACTGTCATTGTTTTCTCTTAATTTCTTTAACTTGTACTATATTTGTATTTGATGATTTTGTTGTTTTATCATGTGATTACTTTTTGTTGTCATCTATTTATTTTGCTTCCTTTTGTTAGTTTTATATTCATATTCTGCACACGTTATATGAATAGTAGCTTGACTTGAACCTCATCACTACTCCACTGAGGTTAGTCTTGATACTTACTAGATACCGACCATGGTGTATTCATACTATACTTCTGCATATTTTTGTGCAGATCCAGGTGTTGCAGATAGTGGAACTGGGCCATGTGAGCTTCTTTGATCATAAGGATTCAAGGTAGAGCTGCGTTGTTCGTCGCAGACCCTTGGAGTCCTTTCCTTACGCATATACTGTCAACTCTGTACCCGAACAATATTTTATTTAGAGATATTTCTATGTATTCCGTTAGAGCTCGTGACTCTGTACTACCTAGTCTTGAGGATTTGTTGTGATTATCGTCGTGTTGGCTTGTACCACCTTTATTTCCACATTTATATTAATCTCCTTCTTAATATCATGTTTTATTGGTTTAACTATTGTAAGTGATCGGCTTACCTACCTTTAGAGACTAGGTTTCATCACGATCCTTAAGGTGTGATTTTTGGGTTGTGACAAAAGTGCTTTTGCAAAATACTCCCTCCATTCCAATTATGTGAACATGTTTGAATGGACATGGAGTTTAAGAAAAAATTAAGGCATTTGAAATTTGTGGTCCTAAACAAGTCAGAAAGGGGTCCAGGGTATTTGTGTGGTTATAAAAGCTTCTCATTAAGCATAAAATTAGAAGTTTAAGCTAAAAAAATCAAAATTTAGGAAGGGGTCATTCTTTTTGGAACGGACCAAAAAGAAAATAGGTTCACATAAACTGGAATTGAGGGAGTAGCAGTTTGTGGTAGACCAATTCGTTTGAGTAGTGCTTTTTGCAAGCTCATTATGTTTGGCCAATCTTTTAAAAAAGCACTTTAAAGTATTAAATTACGAAAAGATAGTAAATGTTCAATTAGCTATTAATATTATTTAGAAAAGAAAGAAAAAATTAAACATTTATCATAAAAGAATTCAATTAAAATATAAAACGTAAAGTAGAAATAAAAATTAAAATCTTCAATCAATATAAAATATAGTTACTCCAAATCAATAATATTGAGTGTTTGGTACTACTTATTGTTTAAATGATATTTTAAATATATCAAAATACATCATTTAATATAAATTAAAAATCTACTCATAGGAATAGGAGAAAGAGAATAAAAATATGATTAAAATAAAAAAAGAGAAGAAATGTATAGCAGATATAGAAATAATAAGGAAAAGAAAAGAAAATTATTAAATTAATGAAGGATAATTGGAAAATATAAATTTAATGTAAGGTTATTTTTTTGTGTTGAACAAATTAATTTTCTGTTATTGCTTCTACTTCTTGTAAGAAGCTAGAATTTTTAGCCTCTCCCCAAAAGAAGAAAAACAGCTTCTGATGCTGCTCAAAAGTACTTTTTCATATTGGCAAAAGACATTAAATTTTTCAAAAAATACTTTTTGACAAAAAATTACTTTTGGCCTCCCAAAAGCTTGGCCAAACAGGCGCTAAGTGTCACGACCCAAGTTCTCCCTCCGTGAACTGTCTTGGCGGAATCTAGTCTCTACGACTAGGTAAGCCTACTATTGCAGAAATGAAATGAAAACACAAGGATAACAGCTAACAAATATAGTGAATAAGCAGAAACGATGCCGCTCGGCATACACAATACTCACTCTTCCCAAAACCCGGAATATCGCAATGTCACAAGCTACTAAGAAGTTTTACTGTTCTATACATCATCTCTATTGAAAGAAAGAGGAATGAACATAAGGGGGTAGATGGGGACTGCGAGGATATGCGGCCGTGGGCAAATGTACCTTGAAGTCTTAAACGAGCAGCAACAACTACAACTAGTGATGAGGCTTGTACAATGAACCTGGATCTGCACACGAAAAACATGTGCAGGAAAGGGCATGAGTACACCACAACGGTACCCAGTAAGTGCCAAGCCTAACCTCGGTCGAGTAGTGATGAGATAAGGTCAGGGACCTACTGGTATAAATATAATGAAATAAGACAGAAAGAAGTATTACAGAAAACTAATTACAGAAATCTATTAGGAATAGAATTCAATGAAAGCCAATAGCTCAGAACACAGTAATAGCAACAGGGGATCTCCCGGGATACCGTCCCGTAGTCCCAAACGTAAATGCGTAGGGGAATACCCGAAATACCGTTCCGTAGTCCCAAAATAAATATACAGTGCTGGGGTATCTCCCGGAATACTTTTCCGTAGTCCCAAAGTAAATAAGCCGTACAGGGGGATCTCCCGAAATACCGTTCTGTAGTCCCAAATTAAATAAGCAGTACAGGGGGATCTCCCGAAATACCGTTTCGTAGTCCCAAAGTAAACATACAGTGCTAGGGGATCTCCTGGTACCGTTCCGTAGTCCCAAAGTAAATAAGCAGTGCAAACAATAGAATTATAACTACAATACGAAATCCTACGATTTAGACTAAGTCCAAGTCAACAAAGAAGCATGAAATTCACTAAGCATGATGCACAGAATTTAGGTAAGCAATTAAGACACGTGGTAATGTTGTTCTAAACTATATGGGATAATTACATATGCTAGTGCAGGTCAGTTAAAGGAAAACAAATATTTTACTTAATGAAAATGAAGTTTTTCAACAAATAGTCCGTGTACGCACTCGTCACCTCACGCACACGACGCTCATATATCAAACAGTACCAAATCCTAAGGGGCGTTTCCCCCACCCAAGGTTAGGCAAGCCACTTATCTCGAAACAAGCTCAAATCAATCTGAAACCATGCTCTTTCCACGAATATCCGACTCCGAATGGCCCAATTCTAGCCAAAATCAATCACATATCATAAATATAACTTCAAGAAACTAATCTAGCTAATGAAATCAAAGCTAAAGCAAGAAATTGGAAAATCGCCCTAAAAAGTCTCCCCGGGCTCACATCTCGGAATCGAGTAAAAGTCACAAAATATGAACACCCATTCACTCATGAGTCCACTCGTACAAAAATCATCAAAATCCAATGTCAAAGTCCCAATCAAAAACAAAAATCTTAGTTGAAGAACTTCTACCATTTTTCCCCAAATTTCTCAACCAAATTCCTTAATTAGATGATGAAATCAACCACAGATTAGTCTAATATAACCATAAAGGACTTAACAATTGTTACCCAAAATCTTTCTCTGAAAAGCCCTCAAATAATCGCCCAATCCGAGCTCTTAAAGTCCCAAAATTGAAAATGGGATAAAACCCTCGACTTGGCCCTTTTTCACTGGGCCGAGTGAAGTCCTTATCAAGCAATTCCTATAAGTGATCCTTCAACTCCTTCAACTCAGGAGGGGCCATACGATAAGGAGGAATATAGATGGGATGAGTGCCCAGCAACAAATCAATGCTAAAATCAATATCTCTATCGGGCAGCATGCCCCGAAGATCAGCTGAAAACACATCAGGGAAATCGCTCACTACTGGGACTGACTCAACTCACTACTTTGACTGACTCAACTGTAGGGGTATCAACTGATATCTCTAACATAAGCTAGGTACGCGTCGCACCCCTTTTCAACCATTAGTGGAGCTTAAAGAAATAAAATAACTCTGCTGGGAGTGTAATTTAAGGTACCACTCCACACTAATCACGGTAAACCTGGAATAGCCAGCGTTACGATCTTGGCGTGACAATCAAGAATAGCATAATGGGGCAACAACCAGCCCATGCCCAAGATAACATCAAAATCTACCATTCTGAGCAATAATAAATTGGCTCTGGTCTCAAAACCACTAAGAGTAATCAAACACAACTGATACATGCGGTCCACAACAAGAGCATCTCCCACAAGAGTAGACACATAAATAGGGGAACTCAAAGAATCCCGAGATACGCCCAAATGCGGGGCAAAATAAGATGACACATAAGAATAAGCGGAGTCTGGATCGAATAGAATCGATACATCTCTATGGAAGACTGGAACAATACTTGTAATGATAGAATCGGAAGCAACGACCTCTATACGAGCAGGAAAGGCATAGTATCTAGCCTGGCCTCCCCCTCTAGGGCGACCTCTACCTCCCCGACCTCCACCTCTAGCTGGCTGAGCAGGTGGAGTGGCAGCTGGTGTTGTAATCATAGCCTGGGAGCTCTGTGGAGCACGCTGTGGCTAATAAGTCTGTGGAGGCGCACCCTTTCAAAGTCTGGGGAAATCCCTCACCATATGGCGGGTGTTGCCACACTCAAAACAAGCTCTGGGAGGGCGTGGCGACTGTGACAGGCTCGGGCCAGGTCTGCTAGACTGACCGCTGAAAGCACCCTATGCAGGAGGCACACTAAATACTCGTGGTGCATAATAAGGCTCCTGAGGTCAAGGAGGAGCTAAAATATCACTGGCGGCTGGAAGAGCTTAATGAATGGGGCGACTCACAAAGCCCCTACCATGAAGAACTGCAGCTGGGGCACGGGCACCAGAATAATGGCCCGACTCTCAAGACCTATTGGCCTCTCTCTCCTCACTATCCCGAGCAAGTATGCCCTCCACTCTCCTAGAAATACTCACCACCTGCTAATACGAGATATCTATATCTAACTCTTGGGCCATGTTAGTCCTGATGTTGGGAATGAGTGCCTCAATAAACCGACGAACCCTCTCTCGAACTGTCGAAACCAAGGCTGGTGCATGTCTAGACAAGTCGCTAAAACGAACTGCATACTCTTGAAACAATCATAGCACCCTGGCACAACTACTCCAACTCCGTGCGCCATGCGCCCCTGAGGCTCTGAGGGACATACTCTCTCAAAAATATGTCCGAGAATTGGGTCTATGAAAGGAAAGCTGCCTCAGTCGGACTGTCCAACTCATAAGTACGCCACCATTGATAGGCCATTCCTCGAAGCTGAACAGCAGTAAAAAAAATCCACTCGACTCCGCTATGCCCATAGTGTGAAGGATACGGTGGCACTCCGCCAAAAATCCCTGAGCATCCTCCGATGCTAGACCATTGAATGTAGGAGGGTCATACTTCTTGTACCTCTCGAGTCTCCGCTGCTCCTGCCCTGAGAGTGTTGCCCTACCCTCGGACTGAACTGGGGCTACAGGTAGTACCGGTATAACTTCTGGAATCTGATCAACCTGAACCCGCTGCTCTAGGGTACGTTCAGCGGGAGTCTGTGCTCCTCCCCCGGCCTGAGATGTGGCTGCAGCAATGGGAGTCAACCCTGCCTGAGCTAGAGTGTTGTACATGCTCATGAAATGTGCAAGGGTCTCCTGAAGAGCTGGAGTAGTAGTAGTAGGTGTATCAAGTGCATGTGCTCTGATTGGAGCTATTGGTGGCTCCTCTGTAGAAGCTCGCTCGGGTGCTTTGGCTGCACCACGTGTGTGTCCTCGGCCTCTACCCGGGCCTCGAGCGGCTCTAGCAGGGGGCGCGGTTTCCTGTTCATCTCCGGTAGCATGTGTCCTCACCATCTGTGAGAGAATAGAAGACAGAAGTTTAGAATTTCGAAACCAATAATCTCGCACGATAAGGAATCAAATGAAGTGGAATTTTTCCTAACAGTTCCATAGCCTCCCGAAGATAAGTGCAGATGTCTCCGTACCAATACGCGAGACTCTAATAAACCGGCTTGTGACTCACGACTCCAATGAAGCTAGAGCTCTGATACCAACTTGTCACGACCCAAGTTCTCCCTCCGTGAACTATCGTAATGGCACCTAGCCTCTACGACTAGGTCAGCCTACTATTGCGGAAATGAAATGAAAACACAAGGATAATATCTAATAAATATAGTTGATAAGCAGAAATGATGCCGCTCGGCATATAAAATACTCACTATACATCATCTCTACGGAAAGAAAAAGGAATGAACATAAGGGGATAGTGGGGGACTCCGAGGATCTGCGGGCGTGGGCAGATGTACCTTGAAGTCTCTAACGAGCAGCAGCAACTGCAACTAGTGATTAGGCTGGTACGATGAATATGGATCTGCACCCGAAAAACATGTGCAGGAAAGGGCATGAGTACACCACAACGGACCCAGTAAGTGCCAAGCCTAACCTCGGTCGAGTAGTGACGAGATCATGTCAGGGCCCTACTAGTATAAATATAATGAAATAAGATAGAAAGAAGTATTACAGTAAACTAATTACGGAAATCTAACATGAATAAAATTCAATGAAAGCCAACAGCTCAGAACACAGTAATAGCAACAAGGAATCTCATGGGATACCATCCCGTAGTCCCAAACGTAAATGTGCAGGGGAATCTCCCGGAATACCATTCCGTAGTACCAAAATAAATATACAGGTTGGGGCATCTCCGGAATACCGTTCTGTAGTCCCTAAGTAAATAAGCAGTACAAGGGGATCTCCCGGAATATTGTTCCGTAGTCCCATTGTAAACATACAGTGCTGGGGATCTCTTGGAATACAGTTCCGTAGTCCCAATGTAAATAAGCAGTGCAAACAATAGAATTACAACTACAACACGAAATCCTACGATTTAGACTAAGTCCAAGTCAACAAAGAAGCAGGAAGTTCACTAAGCATGCTGCACAGAATTCATGTAAGCAATTAAGACACGTAGCCATGATGTTCTAATTTAAACAGGATAATTATATATGCTAATGTAGGTTAGTTAAAGGAAAACAGATATTTTACTAAATAAAAATGGAGTTTTTCAACAAATAGACTGTGTACGCACTCGTCACCTCACGTACATGGCGCTCATATATCAAACAATACCAAATCCTAAGGGGAGTTTCCCCCACACAAGGTTAGGCAAGCCACTTACCTCGAACTAAGCTCAAATCAATCCGAAACAATGCTCTTTCCACGAATATCCGACTCCGAATGGCCCAAATCTAGCCAAAATAAATTACATATCATAAATATAACTACAAGAAACTAATCCAGCTAATGAAATCAAAGCTAAAGCAAGAAATTAGAAAATCGCCCTAAAAAGTCTCCCCGGGCCCACATCTCAGAATCAAGTAAAAGTTACAAAATATGAACACCCATTCACTCACGAGTTAACTCATACAAAAATCATCCAAATCCGATGTCAAAATCCCAATCAAAAACAAAAATCTTAGTTGAAGAACTTGTACCATTTTTCCACAAATTTCTCAACCAAATTCTTTAATAAGATGATGAAATCAACCATAGATTAGCGTAATATAACCGTAAAGGAGTGAAGAATTGCTACCCAAAAGCTTATCTAAAAATCCCTCAAATAATCGCCCAATTCGAGTTCTTACAGTCCCAAAATTGAAAATGGGATAAAACATCGACTTGGCCCTTTTTCTACTAGTGATCTCGCTTCTGCAAGGGGTCCACCGCATCTGCGGTCCCGCACCTGCGCAATTACCATCGCAGGTGCAGATTTCACTTAAAACTTGGCGTCCGCTTCTGCGTCAAAAGGTCGTACCTGCGCGTGCGCACCTGCGGACCCATGTCCGCTTCTGCGGTCCTTCACCGCTCCTGCGATCTCTCTAGTGCATCTGCGGGCATCACAGTTAGAGAATTCACCTAGCACCTGCGACCCCCGGCCACTCCTTCTAAATCTTCTTCTGCCGCTTAATCTTCTGCACGTGCGGTCCCGCACCTACAGCCTCCCCACCGCAGGTGCAAAAACACCAGAAGTCTGAAGACTTCAATAGTAACATCAATTCCAATCTTGATCCGTTAAGCACCCAAAACTTACCCGAGGCCCTCGGGACCTCAACCAAACATACCAACAAGTCCTAAAACACCATACGAACTTGGTCATGCTCTCAAACCACATCAAACAACGCTAAAATCAGGAATCACCCTCCAATTCAAACTTAAAGAACTTGAAACTTCAAATTTCTACAACCGATGCCGAAACCTATCAAATCACGTCCGATTGACCCCAAATTTTGTACACAAGTCATATTTAACATTATGGAACTACTCCAACTTCTGAAATCAGATTCAGACCCCGATATCAAAAAGTCCACTACCGGTCGAAATCTCCAAAAATTTGACTTTTGCCATTTTAAGCCTAAATAAGATATAGACCTCCAAAACCCCATCGGGACACGCGCCTAAGTCCAAAATTACCCAACGGAGCTAACGGAATTGACAGAACTTTATTCTAGAGTGTTCTTCATACAATTCCAACTACGGTCCAAATCCTAAGCCTTAAGCCTCTATTTAGGGATTAAGTGTCCCAAAACACTCCGGAAACCAAAACGAAACTTCCCGGAAAGTCACGTGAGTAGAAAAAGATACGGGGGAAGCTGTTAATAGGGGATAGGGCTAAAACTCTCAAAACGACCGGCCTTGTCGTTACACTAAGTTACTTCATACTTATTGGCTATGTTACTTGCATGTGCATTTGGGAGCAACAAATACCAAATAAAATCAAAAAAAGAAACTCAATGTCTTGAAATTTATATATGTTTAGCCTGAAATTGAATAACAATTAAATTTGTACGCAATTTTAGGGATAAATGGATTGCTTCAACATAGATAATCAAGAATATTAGATAAATAAATTAAAGAAAAAGTAATTGATCAAACCAGCTGTAATGTTATGGCGTATCCCAAATTAGGTTGAACAATAATTTTTCCCTCGATTGGACCTTTGGTTCGCGCCCGGTTATTAATGAAGAATAAGACAACTCAATAAGAACTTTTGCAGTAGCTAGAAAGCAGAAAATGAATTTGTATTGCCTTTATTCACGTGTTACAATGTGTCTTACAAAAGAAAAACTTCCCCTTTATATAGTGGGAGAGTTTCATCCCTACTGCAAATCTAAAAAAGGTTTAATTACTTATCTGTAACCAACATCGAGTGAGGTCTTAGAACTTTTTCTGGGCCCTCAATCCGTCTTGCATAACCATTTACCATATTTCCCAAGGTCTTAGAACTTTTTCTGGGTCCAAGGAGCGTTGCTTTATCACGCCCGATGATGAACACATCATTCACCTTTCATGGATTTCGATACGAAGGGCTCTCAGCCTCGGTTTCAACCTCGTGCGGCTGTTCCTTTCTTCCGTCTTCTTCACACGGGGTATGCATTATCCCCGATTTTACCCGTATACAGCTAGTCTCCTCGTTTTTCGGAGAGTAGGTTTTCCAAAACGAGGAGAACCGATAGATGATCCCCAGTTCCTTCCTTCGTACGTCACAACTGAGATGACGGGCAAATAGAAACGTCCCTTCAGTCGCGTCGTTTTGAATTCAGACACGTGTCAGTCATCGGTTGGCCACCATCGAATGCAAAAATTTGTGCATTGATTGTTTTTCCCCTATAAAAGCTTCAACCTTTTTCACTTCTTTCACTTTACGACTCTAGATTTTATCCTCGAACTTTCAAACGGTTTTCAACTTCTCCACGTCTTCATACCTTGTTCTTTGAGCCTTCATATCTTCATCTTCATCCTCATACATTTTGTTCAGACCTTCAATACAGACCTTCATACCTTCATACCATTTTCTAATCTTCATATTTTTCTTCAACCTTCATACACTTCTTCAGATCTTCATATTTAACAAATTGCAACGGCTAAAACCTCCAAGGCAGTGCCTCAGTAGGCTGCTCCTTCATCTTCTCCGCAAATGTCGAGGTGGCCATTCCTGAAGTGGCTCAAGAGCCTCCCATGAAGAGCTCCATACCCGGGGGTTGCTCTATCGGGGATGATTTCAAGGTCGAGAAAGCCTCTAGCCAACAAGATCGAGGCGAGGGAGGATGGAGATACATATTCTCCGTCACTGAAGAGACCCTACCCACAGTTCGAGCGGACTCTAAATGGGAGGGTAAGGACTAGGTTATTCCCGGGCCGAATGATGATATTACTACTGACGCAAAGGTGTATCTGAGTGTTGGACTTACACCTTCACGCTCGCCCCAGTGGATCCCATAGTCTTTCCTTTCTGTAAAAGTTACGAGGTGTGCCTTGGGAAAATCCACTCATTTTTTTAGAGGATAGTGATCCTCTTATGCCATTTTGTGAACAACACCAAAGCCCCTCGGTTCACCCTCGACCATCTACTTCGCCTATACTGTCCCTGAATCATCCGATGGGGATTGATTAAGCTCGTTTGCCGAGCAAGCATGGCTCCTTTCTCGAAAATCGACGAGGATCGAGACTGAGGTTGGTAGGGGAGGTTCGTTCCGATGAAAGTTGAAGAACTGATCCCTCCTGAGTATCAGCCGTTCCCCGAGGAGCGGAATATATCCCGTAAGTATTATTTTTCTTGAGTATTCCTTTCTTTTCTATTCTTTCTCTCATTGCTTGTGCTTGTGGTCGTGCACCTATTTCCCAAGTTCCTAATGCAATCCCCCAATTCAAGTAGTGGATCGAGGGGATCTGCAGGTAGATGCCACACTTTGAGCGCGCATGGCACATACTTTAGAAGGGAAAATAGGAGGCTCGTTCTCATGGTGAGGTTCTTCCTTGAATAATTATCACCATGCTCTTAACTTACACATTGCTAACCTTTTCTCTTTATTATAGGTTGGCCTAAGACCACGAAACTTAGATCATTAAAGATGAGGATCTTTCCTCGCTTGTCGAGCCCTCCATTTCGGGGTTGCCGCAAAGGAGGATAAGAAGAAGAATAAGAAGAGAAAGTCCCCGGGTTCCCCGAACGCCGAGGCAAAGAAAAAGAAAAGGGTGGCCATCCAAATCCGGAAGCCGAAGAAGAGAACCAAGTCTAAGGTACCGAACCCTGATGCTCTCTAGCGGCTCTGGGATGAGCTCGAAGATGACGACCTTTTCGTAGCTCATGGGTCAATCCTTAATGAGCATGCGACGACTAAGAAAGAGGACCATGAGGTCAAACCCACTCTAACTCGGGAAGAAGAGGGAGAGACGGAGGTTGTGGCCTCCCAGGAAGTTACCCTTGCTCCGAAATAGGCAACCGATGTTACTGACCTCACGGAGACGCCCTTATATATCGAGTCTTTGCTCAAAGAGGCCCAAGCGGGTAAAGAGAAGTCAAGCGAGGTGGCGCAGGGCCCAGACGACGCCCTCAACACATTCTTTGACGGCATGGATATGGCCGCATTGGAGGATTTTTCCGCGCTTGGTCACCAACATATCCCGAAGAAGGATGTGCCCTCGAGAGCGGGCGGTCCCAGCTTGAGCTCCAAACTAGTGAAGCAATTCCCTGCTCCGAGTGTAGACCCTGAGCGCAAGAGAACGCTCATTCTCACAATCCCGGAGGATGCCTGGTTCCTATTTTCTCTGGTGGGCGTAGCCAGCTACCTCTGATTCTTGGTCACCAAGGAGGACCAGGCAAAGATGAACGAAGTAGGCATGTCGAGCCTCTTCAACAAGGCGCAGCAAGCGCTGAACCGGTTAAGGAGTCAACCCTTTTGTACCCTTTTTGTGAATCTCACTTTGGTTTTTGATGTCCTCCACTAACTCAATTTTTTTAAGGTTTTAGTGTTGCACCATGAAAGCATCCTCCGGTACCGCTTGGAGATTAGCCAGCTTGAGTTCGAAGTGAAAGAGCAGGTCTAGAAGAAGAACATGTACATGGCTTAGTGAGCAGCAGGATGAGGCCCTCAAAAACCTTCTGATTCTCTAGGCCGAGCAGGAAAAAGCTTAGAGGGAGGCGTCGACCATGAAGCGGGAACACGCCGACCTGGTTGAGAAGATAAAGATCTTTGAGGCTAAAAACGAGAAGTTAGTTGTGGTGACTAACAGCACAACTTCACAGGTCCAATAGAAGATAGACCTGATCGACCAACTTCGGGCTTAGATAGACGAGGTCAAGGCCACGATTGAAGTTTGGAAGGGCAAGATAGACTTGCTTGTTTCGGAGAAGGAAGCTGTGAAAGCGGAGCTGGCATCGGTCGAGAACCAACTTCGGGTAGCGAAAGACAAAGCTGATAAGTGGTCTTGCTTGAATGATGATCCCCAAGCACAGTTGAGCTCGAACGTCGCAGAAACGGATGCTCTCGGACAAGAATATGTAGCATCGAGGTCCAAATTGGATGCAACCTCTGCTGATGCCAAAGAAATGGGGGACCAGTACAAGGAACATGTGGAGGCAGCCGAGACCCACTTAAGGAGAAAGACTTACTACATGAAGCGGCTATATCAGAGAGAGACCCTCAAAGAGATCCATGCCTAAGGTTTAGACCTACCAGCGGAGATTGAAGAAGCTACGAGGCTCGAGGCCGGGGCAAAGGAGCTCTACGAGCCTGAGGGTACCGAAGGCTCCGAGGGTTTTGAGCGCTCCGAGGGCTTTGACTGTTCTAGAGACGAGTCGGGCCCCAGTGTAGACCAGGCGTAGATGCCTTAGTATTTTTCCAATTTTTCCATATGCATCTTTTTTGTTTGTTTTAAGGCCGTTCTATCGGGCCTTTGTAAATATATTTTGGAGTATATAATATTTTTCCCTTTCTAGCAATATTGTGTCTTTACTTTTCCAGCATCTTCTTGCAGTTTCTATGTGCGCATTGTTTTTGATGTTTTAGCATAATATCAAATGTAGTTTTGGAGCATCCATTATCGGAGGTTTGAATGGAGCCCGACTTCAATACAACTTTAGTTTACTTGTGGCTACGAAATCTCAGTGAGACAGAAGGTTTTTAAGATTCTTATGTGTTTTTAGATGATGTTTTTGCCGAGGATAACCATTTAGTAGGTTTCGAATTTTGGCAAGGGCCTTACTTTTAGGTTACACACTTCGGACGTCTCCGAGCCATTTTTAGGGTGGTCTTAACATTTTATATTTGGGCACCGCCAAGCGGGTTTAGCGCATCTGGGATGCGGTAGTCCGGGTTGTCCGAATTTTCATCAGGCGATAGTCCCCGAGTAGGGGTAGCCCGTGGGATTTAGGATCCAGGATTGAAGAACAAAAATGCACAATAACAAAAGGTAAGGAAGTAGAAGTTTCTTTCATTGCTTAGTATGCAAGGTACACAATCATCGGCGCATACAAACTTGTGTCATGGCTAGAGTGGACTATGTGGGCACCGTTCATATGACTGTTTGGCCCTTACAATAAATCCTAACCACCAAGACCTAGCATTTAGCACATAAAATTTTCTTTTTCCCTTGCTAAAGATCTTAATCCGAGGGTAATGGCCCCCAGTATTCGAGGTTGAACTCGTGAGGGCTCGAATACTATTGACCTGAAGCTACGATCACTGATTCTAGTATCAAATCTAAGGTAGCACGTTTTAGTGTTGCTTCATAAAAAACCTTGCCAGAAAACCCACATTGGGACAAAACCGGTTCAAGGAAAAAAGAGTGCAAGACGTGCTTTCAGACCTAATAGCCATATCCATCCTTGGCTGGTTACCTGCATACGTTAGTCCATATTATAACATGATTAGAAAGTAACTAAGTTTGTACCTCAGTAGTAGTACCGCTTTAAGTGTGTCACGTTCCATTTGTTTGGTAGTTGCACACCATTTCCCGCTTCGAGTTTATATGAGCCTTTGCCGGTTATTCTGACGACTCGATATGGTCCTTCCCAATTCTAGCCTAGTTTCCCTTTGTTCGGGTTCCTAGTGTGTAGTGTTACTTTTCTCAACACCAAGTCCCCGACTTAAAAGTGTCAGAGTATGTCTCTACGGTTGTAATACCTTTCTATTCGCTGCTATTGGGAGGCCAACCGGACCGGGGCTGCCCCCCGCCTTTCATCCAATAATTCCAGGCTCATGATCATGACCTTCCCGTTTGGCTCTTCGGTCGTGTACTGGAACCTGCGGCTTGGTTCTCCCACCTACTTGTATTAGGTCTTCGACTTCGTAGACCAAGAAAATGGGGTGTCCCCGTTGCTCGATTTCAAAGTCGTACGGTATACCTACAGGACTTCGGGCAGTATCTCCTTACATTTCCCTTTCGAACCGGTCAACCTCTTTTTCATGTTTTGAAGTATTGTCTCGTTCGTTGATTCCACCTGCTCGTTCCCACTAGGGTGATAAGGTGTTGATAGTATCTTCTTGATCTTGTGATCTTCGAAAAACTTACTCACCTTGCTCCCTACAAATTGTTTTCCATTATCCCAAACGATCCCGGCCGGTATCCCAAATCGACATATTATGTGGTCCCAGATAAAGTCAATGACTTCTTTCTCCCGAACCATTTTGAATGCTCGAGCCTTAACCCATTTGAAAAAATAATCGATCATGAATAGTATGAATTAAGCTTTATCGGGTGCCCATGGCAGGGGACCGACGGTGTCCATTCCTCACTTCATAAATGGCCACAAGGACAGGACCGAGTGGAGCATTTCTCCAGATTAATGGATCATCGGGGCGTGTCTTTGGCAATCCTCGCATTTCCGTACGAAGTCCTTCGTATCCTTCTCTCTTTTTGTCCAGTAATAGTCAGCCCTAATTAGTTTCCGAACCAAAGATTCTGCCCCCGAATGGTTCCCGCAAGTGCCATTGTGAACTTTTGCCATGACGTATTCGGTCTATCCCGGTCCCAAGAATCTGGCTAGTAGGCCGTCGAATGTCCTCCTAAATAATGCCAGAGCTAAATCTAGCAGCCTTGGTGCGTAGAGCTCTCAATTCAAGTAGTCTATGTATTTGTTCCTCCAATCCAAGTTAAACTCGTTGGGTTTACTTCAGCGTGGCCTTCTTCTATCACTGAGTTCATTACCTGCACTACTGCTCCAAAACTAAATTAATCGGATTCGACCAACAGCCCTAAGTTAGCTAGTGCATCGGCCTCACTGTTCTGATCTCGGGGTACATGCTGTAGGGTCCATCCACTGAATTGGTGTAGGGTTACCTGTATTTTGTCCACGTATCTTCGCATCCGTTCTTCTTTTACTTCGGACATTCCGTCAACTTGATTTACCACACGGAGGGAGTCGCACTTAGCTTCGATCACCTTGCCCCCAAGGCTTTTAGCTAACTCTAGACCTACAATCATGGCCTCATACTCAGCCTCGTTGTTAGTCAATTTCACAGTTCTAATAGATTACCTAACTATATTTCCCGTAGGTTGTTTCAATACAATATCGTGCCCGAACCCCTTCTCGTTCGATGCACCATCCGTAAACAGGGTCCAGATCCTCGAAGTGTCCCCCGAGGTTAACAGTAATTCCCTTTCGACTTCGGGTATTAAGGCTGGTGTAAAGTCAACCACGAAGTCTGCCAAAATTTGAGACTTTATGGCGGTTCGGGGTCGATACTCGTATCGTATCCGCTAATTTCCACGGACCATTTGGCCGACCGGCCCGAGAGCTCGGGCTTGTGCATGATGTTCTTTAAGGGGTAAGAGGTCACGACACATATGAGGTGGCATTGAAAGAACGGCTTTAGCTTCTGGATGTGCTTAGCAAAGTGAGCGCCAATTTTTCCAGGTGAGGATACCTTAACTCGATCTCACCTAGAGTTCTACTGACATAGTAAATAGGAAATTGCGTACCTTCTTCCTCGTGGATTAAGACTCCACTTATTGCCACCTCGGAAACTGCCATGTCGAGATACAATTTTTCATCTGCCTTCGGAATGTGCAGCAGGGGTGGTGTGAGCACGTGATTTTTGCCCTACATGAATTATTCCTAGAAATTCAAACAAAATGATTTCTTTTATTATGTTACAATTTTGTGGATTTTTGGTGACATTTTAGGTTAATTGGCTGCATTTTATTTGTGCATTTTAATTGGTAAAAAACGCAAAAAATACTTGGCATTTGCATTTAGGATTTAATTTCACATTTTAGGATTATTTAGTAGTAAAGTTACTTTAAAAATTAAAGAAAATAGCAAAAAAATGGTTCTTTTCCCACACCCCACCCAAAAAATGGTTCTGGGCCATTTAATTAAATTCTGCCCAGCCCAAACACACCCCAGGCCAGCCCAACCCACGTCCCAACCCGGTCCAGTCCCACACCCCACCCAAAACGACGCCGTTCCCTTTCTCTTTAATCTGGTCCGTCGATGTATCTCAATCCAACGGCCACGAACTGAGGAGTTATATGTATATAACTGTCCGAACCCATGCCCCCCCCCCTCTCAGACCCCCCCTATTCGTCTCTAACATCAAACCCTAAAAGACCAGCCGCCTTTATACCCTCCACCAACACCGCCACCGGCAAAGACGCAACCTTCTCCGATGGCTCCCAAAATCACACCCCTATACCGCCTCAATGACCTCGTCACAAATCCCTCACTATCTCCCTTCGAATCCCACCAGAGTCTTTCGAATAATCGAAAACGTCATTGTTATCTCTGCCGCCCACGGCGGCGCCGCTACCAAATGACCCCAAAGATATACCCTATACTCTCCTGGTTCCCCTCTTCTTGAATCCCTCATTGGTTTCCTTCAAACATCACCGGAACTGCTCGAATTTCGAATCATAAAGAAGGCAGAACCCTAGGAGTTCATTTTTGCTCGATTTTTCCTGATTTTTCTACTCTAGTATTGGATTCGAATCACGAAATAACGTTTTCGTTTGTTCTTTGAGAAGAACAAACGATTAACATTATTCCGGGGCTCGAATCGATTTTTCAGTCTTATTCCCGGTTTTGCATAGGTAAGTTTCTTCTCTTTCTTTGTTATTTGAATTCAACTAATTTCTTGTTGTTTAAAATAGATACTGATTAATTCATGTTTTAGCCTGATTAGCAATGGCTATTGTTCTAGGTCTTGTTTAGTTTTAGGGTTCCAATTACATTGGTTATCTGTTTGATTGAAATTCCATAGTTGTTATTACATTGCTGATTTGATCTTGTTCATCTTCTTAGATTAACTGGTTCATTTTGTTATTTGATTTAGTTCAGTGTAGTTTCGTGTTTGAATTATTGAATCGCTCAGTGATAAAATTAGTTTAAGATTAACAGTTTAGTTAGAATTAATTTTTATGTTGTGATTGGATTAGAATCCACTTTTAGGCTCTTCTTATTGAAATTGGTTGATTATGGATGAATAGGCTAATTTTTGGGTTAATTAATATGAGGTTGGTGATTTCAGGGGAGTTCAGGGGTAGTTTAGGCACTCAGAGTTGCACAAGAATGTGGTGGTTAAAACTAGAATCTTCTAGGACCTTCCAAAGTAGGGCTTTAGCGTAAATTTCAGTAATCTTAGTGGGATAACTTGAGTAACAAGTCAGAAAATAGAGGGTTAAGTAGAAATAAGTGAGTGACTAATATGTAAAACTAAAAATCTGAAGCTGCACCTCATTGTGCCTATAAAATGGCATTTCTTTGCCTTCATTTGGGAGAGGGGGGCCTCACAAAAATTTCCTCCGATTCCTCACAAGTTTCAGATCTGAAATTTGAAATTCAACTCCCTTAGATCTTAGTCTTCTCAAATTTCCAGAAAAACAACAGAAAATCAAAAAAATTACTGTTTCATTAATTTCTCCTTAGCTCACTTTCAGATTCCAGTCCTTAATCCAATTTTCTAGTTCATTAAGGATCAGAAGTAACTTGAACTCATCTGATTTTGCTCGACATTGATATTTACAAGTTATTCGAGTCAGATGTGCATGAGATTTGCTTAGTTCGAGTTGATTGTTGGTTGTTTACTGGTTGTATTAGTGCTGGGTTCATTTCTGGCTATTTGGTGCTATTTTGGGTTGATCTGTGGATTCTGCTTGGTTTTCCAACTTATCCTGAACTGCTGAATACTTTCTGGGCTATTATACTCATTTATTGATTGCTGCTGGGTTTTAAACTCGTTCCTGAACTACTGCTGACTTCTTCCTTTTCTGTTTGATTCATTCTTCAGGTACACATCTCAGAATCACCCTGATGTAACTGTTGAGATAGAAAAGAAATGAGCATGTTCACGTTTTCTGCATCACACTACGTGTTCATTTGAACTGTGTATATTAACAGTTAGAAATATGTTAGTTAGTGTGTATGTGTCTGATATAATTCAGGTTTGGTATGCACTTAATTGGACTGATTTGGACAGTTAAATTTGTGGTTACTTAGCCGTAGTCTTAGCACCGCTAGTACTTGCTTTGGTTTAGCATTTTTCTGTTTAAAATTAAAAATCAGAAGTAGTTTAAACCTGCAATTAAGTTGAAATCAATGTGATGGCCACATCGAGTTCAATTTTAAGCTGAACGTGCGTCTTGAACAACTTCTTAATGCAGTAGTTGATATAAGCAGATTAGTTATTAATGTCGAGGCATGCGTTTCCTTGAGTTCGTTGTTTCAATGTAAGCATTGACAATTCTAAGTCAGTAGTTAATATTAGTAGTTCACTTGAATTAAGTATGCAATATCAATTTGACTGATTTGAATAGCTAAGAAGTCACTGGTAGGTAAATAAATAAGGTAATTAGGCTGTGATATTAAATCCAACGCCGATATGAAATCTGGGCTGTTTTGAGCGTCCAAATTGTTAAGCCCATTTGTTAATTTTTGGGGCTGAAATCAAATTGTGTGAGACCCCACGAATCTGTTGGGTTATGTATTCATCCTGGGCTAAGCTTGAGGCATAAAGGAAACTGATGAAGTTCTTATAAAAGTCATGGACCCAAGAGGATAGTAGCTTTTGAACAATACTAATTAATTAGGGCTTCTTCTTTTATTATTAGAGACAAATAAAAAATAGAAAATTATAGACTGCTTTAGGATTGCCTTTAAATAATAAACGAGGTGAGCCCCGCCAAATAAAACGCATAAATCTCAGGGCCCTCAATAAATGTTATATAAAATACTTAGAATTCGGGCGGACCGTTTAGCGAATTTCACGGTCTTCCTCAAAGATAATAAACGCGTAGTTGCTTTAGGCCCGTATTTTAATAATATTACTTTCCAAAATGTGGGTGCACATTTATGTGACCCAAATCCAAATCTCAACGAAGTTGAAATGTGTTGACAATTACGGGTGCACTGGGGCGACGTGGTTCGAGACGCATTTTCACGACGTTGCAATTCTTATTAAAAATAACAATAAAAACGGTTTACTACTAAAAGGCATATAGGTTAGAATGTGTTTTAAAATCAGATAAAAGCAAATACAACAGTTGAGCGACCGTGCTAGAACCACGGAATCCGGGAATGCCTAATACCTTCTCCCGGGTTAACAGAATTCCTTACTCGGAGTTCTGGTTCGCGGACTGTTAACAGAGTCATAATTTCCTCGGATCGGGATTCAAACGGTGACTTGGGACACCATTAATCTCCCAAGTGGCGACTCTGAATATTAATAATAAATCCCGTTTCGACTGTCCTTTAATTGGAAAAACTCCTTTGCGCCATCACAGGTGTAGAGAAAAAGGAGGTGTGACAATATCTATCAATCATGAGCACTCTTACTACCGTAAATCTCTCCCGAGTAATTACGATAATTTACTAGACGCACTCTCCCGAGTTACGCTAGCTGACTTTTATTACGGCTCACTTTAGATCGCACCCAAGGTTTCGTTATCCCTAATCCCACTTTTAATCCCTCGATTATTGATTCCTCATATACTTTGGGAGTGGTGTTGTTCAACAATTACCTAAATATGCACTCTCCCCCGAGTAATACATACTAAATAGGCACAGCTAATTGAGGATCCTATCAATTAACTACAATAAGAACGTAGTTGAACAAATAGAGATTAAACTGAGCAAACTATATTAACATAACACGAAGTTCATCCTTCAACAGGTTCCATCAAAATCCTAGACTAAATAATTAGCTATTCATAATCGTATTCATACTATCAATAGCAAAATTCATCATAATTGATAAATACAAGAGGAAGAAAGGTAGAACTCGATGTCGAATTATCCTCCTTGCCTCTTGTCTCTTCTTTCCCTCAACTAAGCTGTAAAAACCTTGATAATGTCCCTTTGGGCAAGCTTGAACTCTTATTGGTTAAGTAGAATTACCCCCGAACTTCCAAGTTTACCCCTGAAATTATATGCTCCGAGCTGGACTAGCGCGGCCGCGCTCGTGCCCGCGCTAATGGCTGCGCATATAGCATAGTATTTTGCCTCGATTTCCTGGGCTAGCGTGGTCGCGCTAAGGGCGCGTAATGGCCGCGCTAAGCTGGTACAACACTTTATCTATTCTTTTCTCTCTTATTTCACACGTACTCAGCTCCGAGGGGCTTCTCTTGCTTTAATTTAGCTCCAAATACTGTCCTAAGTCTTCATAAGCGCAACTCGCTCCTGCAAAACATGATATTCATAATTAGAGCCAGTTTATCGTTAGTTAACCATCCTAGAACAGTGAAGCATAGTCAAGTTGGGGCGTAAACAGTCGCCAAACTACATGAATGTAGCCTATTATCAACACCCCACACTTAAATCATTGCTAGTCCTCGAGCGATCCACCACACTCTACAAAGGTTCCTTCACTAAGCTTTTCCCTTAACGTATCACACCAAGAACAAATCATCAAATTTACGTCTAGTAGTGTACAATCTTGGCCTCAAGAGTCGACTCTCACGTGCTATGCACTATTCATACTTACTCAAGTTACTCTACACAGAGGTCAAGACTTACCTTTCCTTCGTGAATCACATGCCCTCACCTCACACAAGAGAGTAGTTCCACAAATAATAATGTTACGAACAATTAGGAACTTAGATAGACAAAATTCGCTCACTCTCAAAAAGAACATTTAAATGCCACACAGATGCACCATAGGCTTGCCCGTAGTATACTACTCTACTAATCAAGCCCATTCAATCTAAGGTCAAGTAGGTCTTCATTTGGTTGTAATGTAGGCTAAGGTACGGGTAGGATATATTTGGATATAGTGACTAACCTCCCTAAGCACTTTTAATAAAATACCATTCGCATTCCAAAACCATACTCATGTCAGGACAGACATTCCACCACACTTCTACAATACCCCAAACTCCATTAGGTGCAATTGAATCAAATCACCACTTATCAAGTACTACATTTACTTATTCTCTTTTTCTTTTTCTTTTTTTTTCTTTTTAAGTGGTGCTTATTCTTTTACTTTTTCAAATACTGCACCTTTTTATCTATTTCATCGGTTCCATCAAAAACCAAACCACCACCCCACACTTTACTTTTGCATATTTCATAACCATTCAAGTGCTCATGGGAGGTAAAAGGGTTCAAACAGATGGGCCGTTCAAACAATTGGTAAGGTTTGTAATGTGGTTGCCAAAGAAACATGCTTATTGGCTGAACGGGGTTAACTACGATGTATCGCATTTAGGTGTATCTACTTTATATATCTGGCTTAACAAAGAAATGCCTATTTCATATCTAAGAGTGAATAAAGCTACTATTTCGCTTTGCAAACACACAGAGCAAGTTCTAGACATCAAATGCAGAGCATAGAATACAGTACAACTCACACACACATAGCACATGACTCACTCCAGATTGTCTTATGAAGACACTCTCGTTTGAGTACTCAAGTCAGTTCTGAACATACTATTTAAGGTACTCTAACAAGAATCAACAACTGAGACTAAGCGTCACACTCTAGTGTCTACTGTGTTTAGGTGTATCAACGCCAAGGGCTTCTCTTTCTATTTCAGCTCATAGCCCATCAGTACTAACTAAAAACTAGAAATAAAATAAACAAAAACTAACTACACCCGGTTCAAGCAAAACCCTTGGAAAAGAACCGTGCCCCAAAGAAAAACCAATGGGGAGTTACTACACTACCTAAAACAAAAAAATCTTTTTGGTATTTTCTTTACACTTACTTCCCTCAAGAAAACAGTCTAGAAGATCCATCATCAGAAAGAGTCCAACATATTTCTGTTTTTTTCTTTTCTATATTTATTTATTTTTACAGATTTTCACGTCGATTTCGACCCTCAAGAACCCCGTCGAGAGAGATCCTTCGTCGGGACAAGTCAACTTACCTAATTTGACTATTACTCAAAACCACCAAAAACAATCAAGAAAAACAAAGAAAACATCAAACATTCAAGTTGTTACATATACACACATACATTGAAGTATCCCCCACCCCACAATTAAAAGGAAGACATGTCCTCATGGAATACACAATAAAGAATAGTGATGTAAAGGAACTTCCCTGGGTGATCACTCTTGATCGGAGACCATCTCCGGGTTCAGATTTCATGTACGACCCAGAGCTCTCAGCCAGCCCAATATTTTCTTCTCCGATTCCACCTGCTGGAAAGCCACCGCATCAGCCCCTATACATAAGTCAGCGGCCGAGGTATGCAATCCAACCACCTCCTACTCTAATGCTATGAACCGGGTGACCCGAGCAGCCTCTGCAATCTGCTCATGGGCTGGTGACTCTTCCTCCTACTCAGCCTCCTCTTCCTCAGAGTCATCAGATTCACCACTATCATCACCACCCGCTGCTACCGGCTCCTTCCCAGTAGTTACCTTATCAGCACGGAACTTGGAGTCTTTTGTCATCCACATTCAGATATTCTGGCACCCGAACTGCCCGGCAAAGTCTAGTAACTAAGGAAGGGAAGAAGTACCCATACCTTTTCACCGGACAACGGGTGAACATCTCCTTATGAATCAACTTGGCCACGTCAAAACTGTGACCATTCATAAAGCACCAATCAGAGCCGCTCGAGGACCATTTACCTCCGTGGTGTTGGAAGACGGGATCAGGCGGTTGTTGATAACACACAACCAGCACTTCCCTTTAAAGGTTAGTGCCGCGGAGTGAAACTTCTGACCATACTTCATCCATATAATTTCCTTGCCGGGTGCACAAATTGTTGCAAAGAACCTCTCCCACTGCGTATGTGATCTGCCATACATCTCAAAGTAGTCTTCATGCGGATCCATAGGAGCGGGTAGCTGGTATATCCTCCGTATAGCCTCAACAGAGGCATCCGCCGCCTTTATGCGCACTGTTACTATGCCATTCACATGTTCTTTTACATTGGCGTAGAATTCATGGACAAGCATCACATTCCCCTCGTCCGGCTCTTCAAGGAAGATTTGTAGCCCCCGCCTTACCAGCTCATTATAAAAGTTAGGGCACACCAGCTGGATCGACCCTATATTTATGCCCCTTTCTAGTATAGGTTTCTTAGGGGCCTTATCCGCAAAGTGGTCCTGATCCTTGGTAGAGATGAACCTACTACTATCAAAGGGACGTGCAGGAGCTGACCCGCGTGCCCTGGACGATCCGGCTTGACCGCTGGAAGAAGCACCTTTTGGTGCGGCATTTCCCGGATGGTTCCATAGTACCTGGAAGATGAATAGCATTAGCACAGCCCAACAGAAACGTGACTCAACTACGGTTACTCATACTTCACTCGCACAATTGGTCACAATTACCATTTACACTCACTTTGACATTTAAACAAACACTTGGTGGGAATTATATACCGTATCTCCAATTCAGACAAGTTGTAACCCCATAACCCTCACAATTACCCCCAAATGCACCCACTAAGTTAAGAGACAACTCCACCAACATTACCACCCACAAGCACTACACAAACACTACAAATTACTACTAGGAAAGGAGAATAACAAAAAACTACTACAAAAAGAAGAAATTAAACAAAAATCTATAAAATAAAATACAAAAACCATGGCAACAAGAAAACCTTACCTGTAGTGAGAGAAGATGGTAAGAAGTGAAGAAGAGTAGGAGAGGGCGTGGCTTGAACCTTGGGGAATTTGGGTTGGGATAAATTGGGAATGGAGGAGGGGGAAATTTGGAGAAGAAGGGAATTTGAAGAGGAAGGGAATTAGGGCTGGGGGGTTTTCTGCGAAGGGGAATCAAGAAAAGAAAGAGGAATAGTTAGGGGGGGGGGGGTTGAAATAAACAATTAACAATTAAACATACAAAATAAAAATAAAATAAACAAAATTGTTAAGTTAAATAAAGTGTCAAGTGGGCGGGACTAGCACAGTCGTAGCACGGTACGAGCGCGGCCGCTCTAGTGAAACAATGTACTTGGACATATGCGCGGTCACTAGCGCGGCCATTAGCGCGGTTGCCCTTCTAGCGCGGTCACTAGCGCGGTCATAGCGCGGGCGCGGTACTGGTTGAGATGCTGAGGCAGAATGTTTGCCCATATGCGCGGCCTGTAGTGCTGTTGGTAGTGCGGGCGCGCTCCTGGGCTAAAAAATTTTCCACTTTTTCACCTGTTCCTTCCGCGTTCGATGGACTTATCACCCGCCCAAGCTCACCTGCATTGGTAGTACTTACCAAATTCAAAATTAACAATTACTAACTATACTAAAGTCACTACGCATTGGGTTGCCTACCAACCAGCGCCTTAGTTAATGTCGTGGCACGACAGTTACAACAATTCAATGGGTTGCCTCCTATGCAGTGCCTGATTTAACATCGCGACATGATGCCGATGAGCGCATTTAAGGCTCGCTCGACCTCTGAGGTTCAATCAGATGGATCCCTAACACTTCCTTGGGTTCATCCATTTGCCCATTGACTCTAAATGTATGAGAGTCTTTCTCTAAGGCAATCTCTAAGGCACCTGAAGGGAATACTTCGACCACTCGAAATGGTCCAGACCATCGTGACTTGAGTTTACCCGGAAATAGCCTTAATCTTGAATTACAAAGCATTACCATGTCTCCATGATTGAAATTTTTCTCAACAATGTTCTTGTCGTGCAGCCTCTTCATTCTCTCCTTGTACAACCTTGTGCTCTCAAAAGCAAGAAATCGAAACTCGTCTAACTCATGCAATTTTGTGACTATTTGTTCCCACAACCTCAATGTCCAGATTTAGCTATTTCATTACCCACCAAGCTCTATGTTCTAGTTCCACTAGCAAGTGACAGGCCTTCCAGAACACCAACTTGTATGGTGATATACCAATTGGTGTTTTGAAAGCAGTTCTATAGGCCCAGAGTGCATTATCTAGCTTTTTCGCCTAATCGGTTCTTGTGGCATTCACAGTCTTGGTCAGTACACTCTTTATCTCTCTATTAGACACTTCGACCTGTCCACTTGTATGAGGATGATATGTTGTTGCCACCTTTGTGGCACACATCATACTTTGCTAGCAATTTCTCGAAGGCTCGATAGCAGAAGTGAGTGCCTCCGTCACCGATAATAGCTCTTGGGGTCCGAAACAGGTGAATATATTCTTCTTCCAAAACCCCACCACTACTCTTGCATCATTGGTGGGGAGTGCTCCAGCTTCCACCCATTTGGACACATAATCCACAGCAACAAGTATGTACTTATTGCCAAAAGAGCTAACGAAGGGGCCCATGAAGTCTATCCCCCATACATCGAACAGGTCAACCTCTTGAATTGTGTTCATGGGCATCTCATAGCGATGGGAAATGTTCCCGGTTCGCTAACATTCATTACAGCCCTTCACCCATTGATGAGCATCCTTAAACAATGTTGGCCAGTAGAACCCGACTTCTAGCACTTTTGCTGCCGTCCTGACTCCTACAAAATGCCTGCCATACGCCGATGCGTGACATGCATGCAAAATAGAAGATTGTTCTATCTCGGGGACACACCTCCGGATCATATTGTCAATACATATTCGAAACAGATAAGGCTCGTCCCAGTAATAGCTGCGACACTCACGATAAAACGTTTTCTTTTGCACAAAGGAAAGGTCATAGGGAAGTATACCGCTTGCCAGGTAATGCAAAGTCTGCATACCATGGCACTTCCTCAAGGCTTGTAGCGAGTAGCTGCTCGTCTGAAAGGTTTTCAGAATATCCTCTACCTCAACTGATTTTTCAACTCCTTCAAGTCGTGATAGATGATCAGCGACTTGGTTTTTTGTGCCCTTACGGTCAAGAATCTCCAGGTCGAACTCTTGCAGTAACAGCACCCAATGAATCAGGCGCGGTTTGGACTCCTTCTTCTCAATCAAGTACCTGAGAGCTGCATGATCAGTGTTGATACCCAATTTTTTCCTATATATTTTTAATACATAAATATGCTTTCAAATTATTATTTATACATATATAAGCATGCATAAGCGTTTTTTAAAATTTTTGTATAATTTTAAAGGTTTTAAATTTATTTAATTCTTCCCTTTTTACTTATAAAATTTCCAATAATTATCCTTCAAATTATTGTTGTGATAATTTAATCATCTAAATTCTATATTTATGCCAAAATATTGCTTAAATACTTTTTGTGCACTTTTTATGATTGCATTTATATTTTAAGCAATTTTGCATATAATTGCAATATTAGCCTTATTAATGTACAATTACGTTTTATATGCATAAAATGATCTTTTATATTTTTAAAATGTTAAATATCTATTTTAAATCATATTAGTACACGAAATTATTTTTTAGAAATCATCTATTATTTATTATAAATTATATAGGGTTAAATTGGCTATTTAAAACTTAGCCAAATTATATTTCAATTTTAGCCTCAATTAAACCCAATACCCCAACCCAATTTCGGATTAATATAACCGACCCAGGCCCTAATTACACCTACCCGACCCAAAACCCATCATATCCTGGTCGTTCATCTAAAAGATCAATGGCCCTCGTTCATTCTTTCCTTTTTAATTCTAAATGACTCATAACCCTAACCATTTCTCTACACACCGCCTCTCTAAGATCATCTCCTCTCTCAAGACACTCTCAGCTTAACCCTAATCTCCAACCACCGACCTCACATCTCCGGTCATCTCCGGTGACATCTCATCGTCCCTTGAGCCTCCAATGGCTTCTCTCATGCCATGCTTGCTTTCTCTAAGGTCATCAAGGGCCCAAGGCCATGACGACTTGCATCTAGGGTTCGTCACCCCCTGTTCTTGGCTATTCCAGTGTGATTTCAAGCAAAATCATGCTGTATTTCCTACGATCCTTGGGTTTCTAAACAGGTTTCTTCATCTCTATACGGGTTTCGTAAGCCTAATTTCTTTTCTATACCTCCTAGATCTGTACAGTTATAGGACGATTTGAGTTTGTTTCTTGAATGTGTTACACTATCCTCGAAGTTCTTTACATGAATCATGTGATTTCAAGTGTTTTTTCGTCTTCTTCTAAAACTAGGGTTTTCAGAGCCCTTTTTTTAAAACCTTATTTAACTGATTCTTTGTGTTTAAACTTCTATTTCTTCCATATCTTGACTGATTCTATGAGTTTACTACATCTTTAACTCGTCTATGTTGAAAGCCCTAATTTTCAGGGTTCTTTCGTTTGGATCTGTGTATTAGCATGACTGACCGGTCCTCATTTTTGAGTTTGACTGACCGGTCCTCATTTTTGAGTTTCTGTGATTTCTTGGGACTGTCTTGCCTTGATATGTTTCTACTAAGTTTATTAGCCTAAATTTACACCGATTCTGTATGCTTGCGTTCATCTTGACTGTTGAAGACTTGCCTCTTTCTCACTGAATCAATATTGTTTAACTTTCATGTTTGCTAGAGTTTTATGTCGATTCTTGACTATTCAAGTCTTACTTTATTTATATGTTAAACACTGAGTCATGACTCCCTCTTTGATTGATTCTGAGTTCCCTGTTTCCTGGCTTGATTTGAAAAGCTTTCCTTTAGACCTTCGATTCTTCCTGTATAAACTTGGCTTATTTGCTTATTCAGGGAACATATGTTATTCTCCTTAAATCAGTATTATTTCGAGTCCTTCATTCACCGATTTGCTATATGCTGATTCTCGATTATTTCCATATTATGCAACCTTATTTAGTTTTCTTACCTTATTTGGTTGACCGTGTTATTTGCTGATTCTTCATTAACTGTTTCCTTAGTTGAACCCTTGTGTATTTACCCCTAATTGTCTATTTTGTACCTAATGCCTTATGTTGATACCCAATTTTTCCCTATATTTTTTTATATATGCATAAATACCTTCTGAATAGCATATATATGCATATATAAGCATGCACAAGGTTTTTATAATTTTTCTCATAATTTTAAGGATTTATACTGATTTATTTCCTTCCCTTTTATTCATAAAATCCCCAATAATTATCCCCCAAATTATTGTTGTGGTAATTAAGTCATTTAATTTCTATATTTATTCCAAAATATGGTTAAAATATTTTTATGCATTTTTTATAATTGCATTTTGTATTTTTAAAGCTAAATTGCATATAATTGCATTAGCCCCATTAATGTATAATTACATTTCTATGCGTAACATTGATCTCTTATATTTATTATAAATTATATAGGGAAAATTGGCTATTTAAAATATAGCCAGATTTGCCTTTCAATTTCAGCCCAATTTAAACCCAACCCCAGCCCAATCTCTAACCAAATTATCCGACCCAAGACCCGTCAAATCCTGGCCGTTGATCTAAAAGATCAACGGCCCTCGTCCGTTCATTCCTTTTTTATCCAAAATGACCCCCTAACCCTATCTCATTTCCCAAATCCGCCGCCTCTGTATTCTCTCATCTCCTTTCCTCTCTCAGCCCTCAACCTAACCCTAGCACCTTCAACCGCCGACTTCCTTCTCCGGTCTTCTCTGGTGATCTCCCTTCAACTCCTAAGCCTCTAATGGCTCCTCTATTGCCATGTTCGCCTTCTCTGAGGCCTTCAAGGGCCCTGGGCCGCGCTGACTTGCATCTAGGGTTTGCCATCTGGTCTGTTCTTGGCTACTTTAGTATGATTTCAAGCAAAATCATGATGTATTTGTTACGATCCCTGAGATCTTAGACAGGTTCTTTCATCTCTACTTGGGTTTCTTCTGAAACCATAATTTTTTCTTACATCTCCTAGATCTGTACGATTTTTAAACTATTTGAGCCTGTTTCTTTGTTGTTTTACACTATCCTTGTAACTCTTTACAAGAATCATCGATTTCAAAGTGTTTTCACCTTTTTCTCAAATTAGGGTTTTCGGAACTTCTTCTAAAACTTTGTTTAAACCGATTCTTTTATGTTTTAACTTCCATCTCTTGCATATTTCGACTAATTCTATGATTTTACTACTTCTTCAACATGCCTATGTTGAAAACCCTAATTTCTTACTTCTATTCTTGGGTTTCTGAGTTTTGTTTTGATAACGTGTTCAGTTAATCTATATGTTTCTGTGATTCTATAATTTTACCCTATGATTGTTTGTTAAGGTTCCTAATTATGGCTATCCCTGCCTATTGTGTGATTTTACCCTATTTTGTTCACCAATGTTTCTGATTCTTCACTTCTCCTACATGTATCATGCTTATTCTACTAATTCAGACTATGCTCTACATGAATCCCTGATTTATATATGATTTTTGTCCTACTCGGCCACTTAGAGTTCTGGTTTTTGCTTACTATGTGCTTGTTCTTATAAAGTTGTGCTAAATCAGTGCTATTTTCTACTTTTGAATCCTTGAGTCATTGTGATTGATCTTTCACTGATTTCGCATGATATCTCTACCGGTTTTTAACCTTGTAAAATATTTTCTGACCTTATTCTATAGTCAATTATGCTATCAATTGATTTCTTAAGTCTTTTCCTTGATTGAAATATGCTGAACCTAGCCTCTATTACATGTTGTGTACTTGTACTATGCAAAAAATATTTCCTTATTTGTTATGCTCAGCCTTATACGATTTCCCTCCTTATTTGCCACATGTTTATTACCGTTTTAAGTTGACTCCTCAATTAAAGGGAGTACCTACCTTGATTTGGTGACTGATTGATTCTGATTCCCCATAATTACTGATGAACTTTGACTATTACCTTATTTGCTACCTGCTTTCAAACTATATATACACACTCTTTAATTAACACAACACACGAACACTCTTGGTTCAAAAACTCTCTCTCTCACACTTAAACTTTCTGATCTCTCTCTTTTATGCTACTTGCTACTATTCCGAGTTAGCCAGCTGCAAGCCAAGGCTAACTATTGTGCTCTCCTAATCTTTCACCCTTGCTTACTGTCTTATTTACTGGTATGTTCTAATTTCAGTTTAAGTTCCAAAAACAATATGGTTCTTTTATTGCTTCAGGTCATCCTGTTTTTAGTTTGCCATTACTTATGGTTTTGCTATGAAACCCTACAGTTAATATGCTTGCATGATTAGCATGTTATGAACTCCCCTTCCTTAGAATCAGTATGAGCATGTTACCGCCCCCCTCTAAGTAGTCTGCACTCCTAACTTGTATGAATTTGGGATTGATTCTTAAATCATGTTGTCTATATTGAACCCCCTTAAGAATTGCTGGTTCTATGACTATGTTTGATCAGTTGTATCTGAGCATGTCTGTACCAATTCCTAAGACCTTTGCTTGTTATGTGTTTACAATCATGTGTTCTATGTATCCCCAAATCCCTTGACCCCTGTTTGTGATTACTGAACTTGCTTTGGTTCTGTGACTCCTGGCTATGCATGAAGCTGTCGTAAGGGTGTTGTCTTTGGACTGTTGTTTACTACTCCACTCTCTTTTCAAACTGTCTTTGTTGTTTTACTAAACTATTTCAAACAAACCTCCTCTTTATACTGTTTTCCTGCTGAAACTTTTTTAACTTGTGTTAAGCACTTTCACTCTACTCCTAAGTCAATAAGTTCTGACCCCTCCAGTATGTGTACTGCCTTGGGATCCTCTTGAGAACACTCTGAACTTTAGCATGCTGAGGCTGGACCTTCCACACTGCACTTATTCAATTTTGGTTACTAAGTCTAGGTGTAAGCACTGCCCGGGATCCTTAAGATCCTTAGGGAACTGTGATGCACCTAGACTATGACATTGTCTATGGAGTTGAGGCATTTGAGGCTTTGCAAATCTGGGCCTATCTGTAGGCTCCCTATAGAATAACTTCTTATTATCTTATTTACTTATGTAATTCATTCATATGGCCTGTAATAACTTGTAAACGAATATTGGGGTGATTAGTGAAAAGGGTGGGTAGCTACATGTTTGCGGGTAATACGGGTAGGAACCATGCCTATAGGACTTTACAATTTGCTGTGTTTGCCTTTATAAGCAGAAACCATGCCTATAGGACTTTTGCATCTTGTTATGTTAGAAATCATGCCTATAGGCCTCAATTGATTCCACAATAGAAATCATGTTTAATGGGTCTTAAATCCGTTTCACAAGTAGATGCCATGCCTATAGGATATAATCCAAATCCGACTTCTGTTATAACAAGTGTTTATGTATGTTTCCATGTGTCATCATGCCTGCAATTCTTTAAAATCAGTATTTAAAATTAGAAATCATGCCTATAGGGAATAACTCCAGAAATTCTGCCTAGAGATCTAAACTAGTTTAGTTTTAAATAATTCAATCTGGTTAACAACTAGCTCACTTCTAACTGGTTTAATTAAGTGGTTTATATTTCCCTGAAATGAGTTCTTCCAAAAACTACCTCAATTTCTAATTAGATAACCATGCCTATAAGGATTAAAGAGTCCGTTTCAGAACCTGCATTGCTTTCACTATATAAAATGCAGTCATCAGTATTCCGCGTATAGGCAAGCCTATAGGGCGTTTTCAAAACTTGCAATTCAGAAACTATTTTCAGTGACTTAATGTTGTTCTAGTTGTAACAGGCTTTTAGAAATCAGCAGGCAACTGCTAGGGTCATTACTTCTAAGTTTATAAAACAACCTGCCTGTGTTCTGTATATTCACTTAGACATTATGCCTTAGGATACTATTTAACAAAAGGCCTTATTCGTGCTTGAGTCGTGCTATTTATGTGCCTTGTTTGAGGAGGAAACTTTGAGCCTCTAATTGCTCCTCTTTTGTTCTTGTTTGCAAAGAGTCCTAATTGTTCTTGCATGTCGCCTTAGTACTTTCACCTTTAAAACCTTAGGGGTCCGTCTACAACCACTTATAGGTAGAGGTCCTAAATCTCTCCAGGACCATTAAGAATGGATGGTAACAGCACACAATAGAGATGGCTGACCAAACACTCGCTTTGAATGACCACTAAGGCGATGAGAAGGGTTAGATATGGGATATGATGACTACGTGCTAATGTCACGTGTAGCCCCTCATCGAGGAGTGTTTATCGGACATTGTGTGGGGTGATACTATAGGCTAACCAACCTAGGACTCCTCCTTTTCCAAAATTCCTTTTTCTGTTAAAACCTTTGTTTTATACAACTTGTTCAAAAAATCTTTATCTTATTACTTGAGTTATTCAACGTGCTTTACTTGCAACCTATTTCATTAAACTGTTTATTTGTAATGGACTAATTTGTGAATATAAGTACGGCTGGGACCCACAGTTGTGGACCAAGAGGGGTGCCTAACACCTTCCCCTCAAGGTTATTTCGAGCAATTACCCTAGATCTCTGGTAATGCAAACCAATCCAAGAGTTAATCACTCTAGGTTCCCTAACGCACCGTAATCGGTTAGGTGGCGACTCTTCAAATACCCAATTCCCAAAAGGAAATGAGTTATCACACCCCATAGAATGTCGAAACCTGGACCTCTCTCCACGGAGGGAAAAAAAGAGGCGCGACAGCATGGCGACTCTGCTGGGTATACCTTTAGGCTCTTACCATAACAAACTTCTCTTTTACAAATTAGTCCAAGCATGCTTTATCCCGTACCCTTCCCCCTTATTTGAATTTAACTGCCCATTTGATTAAGCATGTATGGTTCTTTATCTTGGAAACTGACTTTTCTCTTTGTTTTCTTTTTCCTGTAACTGTCTTTCAATTATTTAAATGTTGTATTTATTTTTCCTACGTGAAAATGCTTGACTACATGTTATTAATTGCTGCATAAATCATGCTTCGCATCATATTCCACTCGTGCGTATCAAATCCTATAGCAACGCTTTAATGAGTGGTTGAGCTCTTCCTATTTACTACCCTTAAATTCAGAAAGGCCTATTTGCAGTAAAACCAGTGGATTAGCGATGCAGTCGACGGTTCCGTGCCTTTCCCCTCGAGTTGTCCTCTTCAAGGTACTAGTCTGAAACCCTATAGAAAACTTACTTTGGTTAAAATTGTGCATGCATTATGGTCAAACCTAGTCGGATCAGTTATGTTGTCCACATAATGATCTTTTAAGATAAGCCTTATCCAAAGTCCATCGGGTTTTCCATAATCCCAATGGACGCAACCACCTTCTGTGCATTAATTTTGAGAACTAAATGCCGATATGTTGATCATAAATGTATAAATAGTCGAGTCCGGTGGGGGTAAGGTCTAACCCTTTTATTTTGCAGAAAATGAGGCACGAAGTCCCCAGATTCGCTTTGGTTAGCAACATCCCGCCATTGCTGTTAGATTGGTGGGAGGACCTTTCCTCAAGTGACAAGAAACATGTGAAAAAGTACCTGGGTAACCTGCCTTCCTTGCTAGATATTGAGCCAAACAACAAACAGATCGAAGATTCCACTTTATTCTGGGATAGTGAAGAGATGTGTTTCGTTTCGGTGACATAGAAATGACACTACTTTTATAGGAGATAGGAGGGCTTGCAGGATTGACTTGGGACAGTCTCGGGCTATTGGTACCAGAAAATCGTACGGGCCGCGGATTTTTTGTAGATGATGGGGCTGAAGAAGAATGTCGACCTAGTGTGCTTGAAAGATTCCTACACACCTTTCGAATACATGTACAAGAGGTATGGCCATAGCAAGTCTTTCCGCACTTACTATGATGATATCTCTCTCACTTCACTGGGTCACATCCACAGTAGAGTGTTTGTATTCATTGTGTGCTTTCTAGGCCTGATAGTGTTCCCAATGAAAAAGGGAAGAATCCACACTAGGTTGGCCATGGTCGCCAAAACTCTGATGGAAGTGATTAATGGACAGACATATACCATAGTCCCCATGTTCATAGCCAACATCTACAGGGCCCTGGAGCGCTGTCAAAGAGGGTTGCTGGAGCATCTCCAAAAGGGTTGCTATCGTCAATAATTTCCACAAAGGGCATGGAACGACCATATTGTCGTCCATCACCCTAAGCAGATGACTTACATTCCAGACAGATTTGCTCAGCCCGAAAGCACCAGAGAATGAGTAGAGTTCTTCGACAATCTGACTGAGGAACTGGTGCAGTGGATGGTTAAATGGTTCCCAACAGACGAGTTTATTATCATGTCCAGGGATGCTCCGCACTTAGTACTGATCGGATTGAGAGGGATATACCCATATGTCCCTATGCGAGTTATGAGGAAAGCAGGCAGAAAACAGGTTGTACCAAGGGTTGTCAATGAGTCATTTCAGGGCAGACTTTCAAGATGACGACGTCCCTTACAAGTGCCAAGCTCAGCACATGTGGCACTGCAAAATCATTATGGAGAAAAGCACCGTTGAGACAGACAGGTATCATGCCGAATGCGAGCCTCTCTCCCCGGCATGGTTGGAGGACAACCAAAAAGTAATGGTGACACCAGGAACTAATCGAGGGAATAGAATCATAGATGAGGAAGCTGAAGCTCAAGTCAAATACAACAGGCTGCGCAAGAGGGTCCACGACTCTGAGAATGAGCACCGGGAAATACATGAGAAGAATGTGAGGTTGATTGAGGAGTGGAAAGAAATGGCAGTCACTTGCAATAGAAAACTGGAATACCTGGAGCTAGGAATACTGGAGCTGGAAGGCAAAGTCATAAAGAGGATTGTAAATTGGTAGAACACCGAAGGAGCTGAAGGAGGACATCTGGCCAAAGCCTACATGCTGCTGGGACTGCGCAAGCTGGGGGATCTATATGATGGAGTCCGAAAGATCGAATCTGGGGAAGGTCCTTCTGGGACAAAATAGGCTAGGTTTACTTGCTTTTCCTAAAATGTTACAAGGCAAAGTGCCAATAGTGACTTAGTTTATTATTATCTTAGTGTCGTTTTGGTATTCGTCTATTTTTATATTATGAAATAAAGCATTTATTGGCATTTAATGTTCTCCAAATCTATTTGTCGCTAGGCCTACCCCGGGCACAAAGAGGCTCCCAAATTAAGATGCGAATTTACATTTTTGCAATATGCATTTCAATACTGCAAATGTTTGAGAATCCTCGATGACTTGTTACCTTTTGTTTTCTTTATTTTTAATAATTCCCATCCCCTTAGGTTGGTTCACTTATACTGGCCTCATCAGCATATCATACCATATCCAGAGGTCCTCCACCTCTTCCTCCTCCAAGCAACACAAAGGGCAAAGGAAAGACAAAGATGGACGACATAAGTGGAATCCGAGAGGAAAATGTTGAGAACGCAGAGACTTCATATGGCCGTAGTACCCCGGCCCCGAATGATCTAGTTTTGAGATTGCAACAAAAGATACTAGAACTAGAAGGAGAACTTGAGCAGGTTCGCAACTTGGAAAACTTGTCACTCACGCTCAATGTCCCCGATATCAACCAACAAAACACAAAGAACCCGACACCTCCTCAGAACACACAAAACCAACAGCCACAAAATCCTTTCGCACCAAATAGATATGCAACTCCACCCCAAAACATCAATCCGCTGCCAATACCAACTCCACCACAACATCATCATCAAAAAATTCCGTACCCACCAACCACTACTTACCACACTCCCCAAAACACACAACCTATTCCCGATCCCTAAACCTCCACCAATGACCATCACAACACCCAAGTTTCGGGCACCCATCAAAGCAACCCCATATATGCGGAAACTATACCTCATTCTACAAACCAATCTCCTGTGCACCGGAACCCTCCGAGAAGGACTTGCTCATTAAAAACATGGCAGAAGAACTAAAAATGTTAACAAGCCGAGTTCAAGGTGTTGAAGGTGACAGAGGGATAAAAGGTTTGAACTATGAATATTTGTGCATACAGCCGGATGTCGAACTGCCAGAGAGGTACAAACCTCCCAAGTTTGAAATGTTCGATGGTACAGGTGAACCCAGGGTTCATCTAAGGACCTATTGTGACAAGCTTGTCGGGGTCGGGAAAGATGAAAATATCCGGATGAAGCTCTTTATAAGGAGCCTTACTGGGGACGCTTTGTCTTGGTATATCAGCCAGAATCCCAAAAAATGGTCCAATTGGGTAAGCATGGCATCAGATTTCATAGACCGATTTAGGTTCAACACAGAGAATGCACCGGATGTCTTCTACATTCAAAATCTTAAGAAGAAACCTACAGAGACTTTCTGTGAGTACGCTACTCGTCGGAGGTCAGAAACAGCCAAGGTCAGGCCCGCTTTGGAAAAAGAACAGATGAATAAATTCTTCATCAGGACACAAGATCCGCAATATTATGAGAGGTTGATGGTTATCGAAAATCACAAATTCTCGATATCATCAAGCTCGGGGAAAGATCGAGGAAGGAATCAAGAGCGGGATGCTAACGAATTTTGAGGCGCTGCAAGCCACAAATAAGGCACTACAATTAGGTGGCATATCGAAGAAGAGAGATGTCGGGGCAGTAATGGTGGCCCGGGGCCTAAAATCTCCACTCACGTATCAAACACCTCCACCCACCTATCAAACACCTCCACCCTCATATCAAGCACCTCCACCCACATACCAAGCATCACCGCCTACATATCAACCTTCATCTCCCAGATATTCCCAACCGCCTACTGTTCGTCACACCTATAACTCCCAACCATCCCCGTTCCAATCACCACCATCTCGCCAAAACTATCCGAGACCAAGACCCAACTTCGACCGTAAGCCACCCAGACAATATACCGCCATTGTTGAGCCCATAGACCAACTGTATGAAAGGTTGAAAGCCGCAGGCTACGTCACTCCTATTCCCGCTGTAGCATCAGAAAATCCATCCTAATGGGTCAATCCAAAAAAAACTTGTGCGTACCATTACGGTATGAAAGGGTACACCACTGCTGAGTGCCGAACATTGAAGGATAAGATCCAGACACTCATTGGCAACAAGGTCATACAACCAAAGGAAGCCGCGCCCAATGTCCGCAACAATCCCCTCCCTGATCACAGAGGTGATGATGTACATGTGATATAGACAAATGAAAAATGGGACCCTGAGGGGTCGATCGGGCTTATTCGAGAAGGCGATGACTTTAAGGTTGCAGTTACACTTACTACTATTGTGGTTCAGACTCAAGCACCTATTGATATTGAGGTAACTGCATCAGTTCCATTCAAGGTAGAAGTAGCTCCGCTGGTAGCCACCTCCGCATCATTTGAAGTAGAAGTGGTCACACCTTTTACTGTGATAGTATCAACTACACCCCCATTCAACTCAAAAGCAATACCCTGGGATTATGTTGCGAGGCTCGGCGGAAGGGGAAAGCCAAGGTAGAGGAGTGTGACGCTGCACAAGGGATAACTAGAACTGGAAGAGTCTATACACCTGAACACTTGGGAGGTTCGAGTAAAGAGGCCACTACTAGGCACCCTATCATTGAGACCGGGCCAGATGACCTGTGGAGGAAAGTGCAGTCAAAAGAATACTCCGTCATTGACCATCTGAACAAAGTCCCTGCACAGATATCTATCCTGTCACTATTGTAGAATTCAGAGGCACACAAGAATGCTTTGATGAAAGTACTAAGCGAGGCTTATGTATCTAATAACATCACTGGTGGAAAAATGGCCAACATGGTTGGGCAAGCGCTGGAGAGCCATAAGATTATCTTCCACAAAGTTGAGCTACCGCCTGAGGGTTTGAATCGCAATCTAGCATTGCATATCACAGTGCAATTTGAAGATAAGTTCATTGCCAGGGTCTTGGTTGATGGAGGTTCGAGCCTAAATATTTGTCCATTGGACACCTTGAAAAGGTTGGACAAAGATTTCCATGAAATACGGGCAGGAAGCATGAATGTGAAGGCTTTCGATGGGTCCCAGAGGGCCACGATCGGGGAAATCAACCTTTGCTTCCAGATGGGGCCAACTTGGTTCGCCGTTGAATTTTAGGTGCTTGACATACCAGCCTCATGTAATCTTCTGTTGGGCCGACCATGGATCCATGCTGCTGGAGCCGTGCCTTCCACACTACATCAAGCCGTGAAGTTTGAATGGAACCGCCAGGAAGTAATCATTCACGGAGATAGAAGTAACCCCTTCTATACTAGTCAAACCATCCCGTCCATTGGATATTGAAGAAGGATAGGAGGGGAAACCTATCATCACATCAAACGGATCAATGCCGTCGAGAAGGATAAGTGGTGGAGTAACAAGATAGAAAGCATACTAGCATGGTCCGGATATGAACCCGGCAAAAGATTGGGAAGGAACCTCCAAGTTATCGCCAAACCAATACAGCTAAAAAATCATAGTACCGCATTTGGTATCAGATACCGGTACACATGGCAAGAATATAGGAATTGGTCGCCTCCATGGCGTGGACCATATTACCCTCTTGAGCAACCTCTGCCACGTTTTGGAATAGGCTTTTCATCAGGCTGACACAATAAGGGGGACTGCGGAAGAAGAAGCACTAGCTGGGTTGAAGAATTTGTTCTTGGAAAATGAGGAGATGGACTGCGGTGCCATAATCGAGGATTGAGGAGGAAAAAGGCCTCACTATTCAGACTGCGGCAAAGGGAGTTATTCTTAGACACTGGACCGCCACACCATCCCGAGCCCGCCGAGTCCCTGGGTATCTTGGCAGGATTTACTTTTATATCCGTTTTAGGCATTCAAAATTTCCTGTAGTTTCGTTTTAATCTTTACTTGTTTCAAAATAAATGCTCGATTCATTGAGTCGTGCTTTGTCTGATGCATTTGCTCTTTATTATTCACTACTATCTTTACACTTTTTCTTTCTACAACGCTATTATTACTTTTCCTGATGAACCAGTGACTGTGACATGTAATGAGGCAATGCAACATTAAGGAGTTAACTTCAAACGGTAATAGACATATGACAAATAAGGAAAGAAATCGTATAAGGCTGAACATGACTAATAAGGAAATATTTTCTGCATAGTACAAGTACACAACATGTAATAGAGGCTAGGTTCAGCATATTTCAATCAAGGAAAGATTTAAAAAATCAATTAATAGCATAATTGACCATAGAATAAGGTCAGAAAACATTCTACAAGGTAAAAATCAGTAGAGATATCATGCAGAATCAGTAAAGGATCAATCACGAAGATTCAAAAATGGAAGATAGTACTGATTTAGCACCACTTTATAAGAACAAACACATGGTAAGCAAAATCAGAACCCTAAGAGGTCGAGTAGGACAAGAATCATATATAAAATTAGGGATTCATGTAGAGCATAGTCTTAATTAGTAAGCTAAGCATGATACAGGTAGGAGAAGTGAAGAATCAGAACATTGGTGAACAAAATAGGGCAAAATCACACATTAGGCAGGGTAACCATAATTAGGAACCCTAACAAGCAAACATAGGGCAAAAATCATAGAATCATAGAAACATACAGATTAACTGAACATGTTATTGGAACAAAACTCCCAACCCCATGATTGGAACTAAGAAATTAGGATTTTTAACATAGGCGAGTTGAAAAAGGAGTAAAATCATAGAATCAGTCGAAATATGCAAGAGGTAGAAGTTTAAACATAAAGAATAGCTTTAAATAAAGTTTTAGAAGAGGTTCCGAAAAACCCTAACTTTAGAAGAAGGTGAAAACAACTTGATATCGATGATTCTTGTAAAAGAGATTCAAGAATAGTGTAAAACATCAAAGGAAAAGACTCAAATCATTTAAAAATTGTACGGATCTAGGGGTTGTAAGCAAAAATTATGTTTTCAGAAGAAACCCAAGTATAGATGAAAGAACCTGTCAAAATCTCAAGGATCGTAACAAGTATAGCAGGATTTCACTTGGAATCATACTGAAGTAGCCAAAAATAGACCTGATGGCAAACCATAGATGTAAGTCGGTGCGGCCCAGGGCCCTTGAAGACCTCAGAGGAGATGAGCATGGCAATAGAGGAGCCATTGGAGGCTTAGGGGTTGAAGGGTGGTCAACGGAGAAGACCGGAGAAGAAGTTCGGTGGTGGAAAGGGGCTAGGGCTAGGTTGAGAGATGAGAGGAGATGAAAGAATATAGAGGCGGCGGTCTCTGAATTATGGGCTAGGGCTAGGGGTCGTTTAAGATAAAAAAAGGAAAGGAATCATGAGGGCCGTTGATCTTTTAGATCAAAGGCCAGGATTAGCGGGTCTTGGGTCGGGTAGGCGGATTTAGGGCTTGGGTCGGGTATTTTTAATTTGAAATTGGGTTGGGGTTGGGATTAAATTGGGCTACAATTGAAAGAAAATCTGGCACATAAATAATTTAAAATATATATTTATCATTTTAAAAATATAGAGACAAATTTTACGCATATAAAATGTAATTATACATTAATTGGATAGGTTGGCAATATTTCAGCCCATGATATGCAATAATATGATGTTAACAAGACAAGGCTTAGACTTGTGAAATGGAGGGCAAAGCTTAGCCCGATTAAAAAGCAAATAGATAGTATTAGAAATAGAGCAAGATTTGTGCAAAGAGGGATAGTGCTCGGTCCCATGCGAATGTGGAGGCAAGGATTAGCCTCATGCAGGTAAGGGAGGCAAGGATTAGCCTCATGCAAGTATGGAGGCAAGGATTAGCCTCATGCAGATAGGGTGTCAAGGATTAGACTCATGCAAGTGGGGAGGCAGGGATTAGCCTCATGCAAGTGTGGAGGCAAGGATTAGCCTCATACAAATGTGGAGTCAGGGATTAGACTCATGCAAATAGGGAGGCAAGGATTAGCCTCATGCAACTGCGGAGTCAGGGATTAGACTCATGCAAATAGGGAGGCAAGGATTAGCCTCATGCAGTCATGGAGTCAGGGATTAGACTCATGCAAATAGGGAGGCAAGGATTAGCCTCATGCATGTATGGAGGCAAGGACTATCCTCGTGCAGTCATGGAGTCAAGGATTAGACTCATGCAAGTAGGGAGGCAGGAATTAGCCTCATTCAAGTAGGGAGGCAAGGATTACCCTCATGCAAATGTGGAGGCAAGGATTAGCCTCATACAGATAGGGAGTCAAGGATTAGACTCATGCAAGTATGGAGGCAAGGATTAGCCTCATGCAGTGGGGAGGCAGGGATTAGCCTCATGCAAATAGGGATGGAAGGATTAGCCTCATGCAAGTATGGAGGCAAGGATTAGCCTAATGCAGTCATGGAGTCAAGGATTAGACTCATGCAAGTATGGAGCCAAGGATTAGCCTCATGCACTGGGGAGGCAGGGATTAGCCTCATGAAAATAGGGAGGCAAGGATTAGACTCATGCAAGTATGGAGGCAAGGATTATCCTCATGCAGTCATGGAGTCAAGGATTAGACTCATGCAAGTAGGGAGGCAGGGATTAGCCTCGTGCAAATGCGGGGGGACTTAGATTAGTCCCATGCAAAGAGCAAATAGTAGGTAAGAGTAGTGTATTTCTTAGGCGGAGATGTATTCGATGTCTGATGGCCTGATAGATAGTGAATTATCTTTGTGTGCACATGTTTTGCGAGTGCTATCATTACGTCGAATGTGCTTACATTCAAAGAAAAATTGTAAGTTTTGTGAGGGTAGGTTGGTTCTTGCTTCGTCTGCCAGCCGTGCTATGCTTCGTTCTGAAAGTCTTTTGAGTTCCCATGGGTGACACCTGACTATTATGGAAATAGGGTTTTTGAAAATATGCAATATTTGAAAAATAGAGTTGTTTTAGAAATGATATATCAAGTAATTTTGACGAACTAGTCACTTTGACACGTCTTAAAGATGTTTGCAGCTCTCTTATGGAATTTTGCGGGTCCTCCTCAAAATTCTGCCCCGATTTGGTAGATGATCTTTGACTGTTTGCGGATGATGGACCCTGCTGAAACTTCTTCGGAATTTTGAGAATCCTTCTCAAAATCTGTCCCAGTTCTTAACTTATTACTGACTTCTTGGCATGCGATGGAGTTGGCTGGACTTGCTCCGGAATTTTTAGGGTCCTCCTCAAAATTCTGCCCCAGTTTCTGCTCTTGGGGGAAATGAAAATTTTATTATGATATGACCGAACCCATAAGGCTGCCTATGTATCCCCTCGTAAACGGGAATTAGGTCAGGCGTAGTTCAATTATATCAAATGAGGAAATGTAAAGTATCTGAGCATAGTATCTCTTGACTGCGTCTGAATTGATCGGTTTTGGCCAGACTTCTCCGTCTATTTCTGCAAGTATGAGAGCTCCTCCTGTTAGTACTCTATGAACCATGTACGGACCTTGCTAGTTGGGAGAGAATTCCCTAAGGCCTCATCTTGATTTGGGAAGATTTTCTTCAATACCAGCTGCCCTGGTGCGAACTGTCTTGGTTTGACCCTTTTGTTGAAAGCTCTGGACATTCAGTTCTGATAAAGTTGGCCGTGACACACTGTGTTCATTCTCTTTCCATCGATAAGGACCAATTGTTCACATCGGCTCCTTATCCACTCTGCATCACTAAGTTCAGCTTCCTGTATGATTCTTAAAGAAGGAATCTCCACTTCGACAAGGATGACAGCCTCGATACCATAAACCAACATGTAGGGAGTTGCTCCGGTTGATGTGCGAACTGTAGTGCCGTATCCCAATAGAGCAAAGGGTAACTTTTCGTGCCATTGTTTGTGGTTCTCTACCATTTCCTTAGTATCTTCTTAATGTTTTGTTGGAGGCTTCTACGGCTCCATTCATCTGAGGTCTGTAAGCTGTGGAATTCTTGTGCTTGATTTTAAAAGTTTCACACATAGCTTTCATCAGTTCACTGTTGAGGTTGGCGGCATTATCAATAATAAAGGACTCGGTAACTCCGAATCGGCAGACAATACACTACTGAAAAATTGGTCTACGGTAACGCTTGGAAAACCGTTCTAGTAGGTAGATAAACCGTTGCCGTAGCGATATTGGAACGGTTTACAGACCGTCACATCTGCTCGCGTGCCAATAGTGCTACAGGAACGGTTTTTGGAACGATTTTCTTCTCCGTTGCTATAGATACGTCTATCGTAACGGTTTTCCCTTTCTCTATTGGAACGATTATTCCATCCAATTAGGATGGTTTCAAACTGTTACTATAATGTGTATGCAACGGCTCATAACCGTTATCATATTATCTAATGCAACACTTTCGTAAGCTATTGTTATGGTTATTTATGGATATAACAACGGTCTCTTAAAACTATTGTAACAGTTGTTTTTGTATTGCTACGGTTTTAACTACCTATTGGAACGATTTACATTCTAATGGAACGCTATTTGTGTCCTATTGCAACGGTTCTGGTAGGCTATAGTAACAGTTTATTTAAAACAGAAATATAGCTCCTGTTGTATATATATATATATATATATATATATATATAATAACTAACTAAAATTTAAATAAATACTAACAAAATAGAAGTACTATTAATAAATAATAACTTNTATATTATAATAACACTAAAATTTAAATAAATCACAAAATGAAGCTATTAATAATATAACTTGTCCAACAAGCTAATAAAATCCATAAAAACAAATGTTCTACCCCAAGTGCATAAGTTTAATACATTTCAAGATAGTTAGTTTCAAAATGTTGACAACAAAAGATTTCTAGAACATTCATCTATAGCAATTCAAAATTCATCTTAAGTAAGGTCTAGATCTTCATTGCTTTCATCTTGTATTTCTTGATCTACTCCACCTACAAAAGAGGATAAATAAAGTCATTACCTTTCATCTTGAATGCCTAGACTAAATAAATTGATCAAACAAGAAAAAGAAAATAATGGACATACAAGATGCTAGTCATGAGCCTTGCTCTTCTATAGAAACACATTATCAAAACCCAAATTTGGAAATTAAATGTACACATTATCGTAAAATTCCTATATTTAACAAAAATTTGTAGCTATTTAGACACAAGTATCCTATACCAGCCCAAAAATATCACTTCATAACAACACCCAAAATGCAAGTAACCTAAAAGAAAGCTAGCAAAAAGGAATTCGAAACTTAGTTTTAAGATACCATCACAGACTATAGGTACACAGGCAGCAGATTTGAACACACCATAACAGCCACCTCGATGCATCACATAATGAAACAATAAGGGATAGACAAAGCACATAGGGATATTGTCATGATGCAGCATGCTTACACGCAATCACAATATGGAATAAATTCAAAAGTTCCAACAGGAAACAAAGAGATGAATGCCAGATACCAAAAGAAAGACAATCACCTATCCAGGGAAGATATGCTGGGAGGAAAATCAAAAACTCAGCCAACAATATGGTGCTGGACAGTGCTGGAAACAATATGGTGTTGGATTGACCTGGACCTACCATTTAAAATAGAAGATGCTGCTAATCAGCCAAGAAAATGATTGTTGTCGGACCAATAGATCAGCAACAATAGCAAATAAACTACAAATCAGCAGCAATAGCAAATAAACACTATAACACCATCACTCAGACAACAACGCATAGAAAATTAAATGTTGTTTTCAAGGAACACATGTAGACCCTTGACTTATTTAGAGATTAAATACCTTGCCACATACATGCAAATCTACAGAAAAATAAACCAACTAAAATTCAGATAACAGGGATTCTCAGTTGCGGTCAAGTCTCAAGTCCATTTCTGTTTGGATGGTTGTACACCTAGCAAAGTTGTTCCCCTCTAAAGATTAAACTTTTAGATGAAACGGTCACATAATTTAACATGATATATAGGCAAAAGTCTTGGGATCATGTCTCATTGCCACCCATTAGCAAAAATATTTCACATGCTTGGTACTAGAAAAAACAATTTAAACCCATACATAAGGGGGTGTGTAAGACCTAAAATAAAGCAATAAATGTGTCCCATCTCTAAAAATTTAAAACTTTTAAATTGAATATAGACGGGTTATCAACAAACTGACAATTTACCTACTTATGGTGGTCAACACAATTGAACGCGACCTCTACAATTTTGCAGGACAAATCAGGATATGCCATCATAGTTCCCTAACTGTATCACTTAAGGCGCTTACAAAATGCAAACCTAGTTCTCCTCTTCCAACCTACAAATGGCAGCTGGGTCTGTCAGGCCGTTCTCTGACAGATTTGGGTAAGATATCTGTTTAGTGATCCCTATATAATCTTGGTAATAGTCTGGTAAAGAAGAAGTAACTTCGGGATTTGACCACCGTTGATAATACTTCGGATAGTATATGTAATAGAGTATATATGTGTGTGTGTGTATGCTAGTTACTAGTATAGTAGTAACTTTTAAGGAGCACATGTCCAAGTCTTCTGTCATGGTACTTCCTTGGTGCTCTTATGAATAAAATAAAATTCCAAATTCACAAAAAAAGATCTTTTAAAGAACACTTAGTACAACTTATGTTTGTCGTGTAGATCTTGTTGATATTACAAATTTTTGCTCATTGATTATCAATTAAGGATTCCAAAACTTACTGAAAATTTATTAATATTTGAAGAATGGCCATGAGATTTATGTTTACAACCATCCATTATATGCCAACTAAATTTTCAACTGGGGTTGGAAACCTAAAGTTCCCAAAATTTAGAACGTCACCAATTCAAGAGCCTGAAAGATCCAGATGATAAGTATAAGCCATGAATCTTCCAGATCCAGAAGAGATGGGCAAGTCAAAGTTAAACTAAATATTGCCTTCCAATTATTCTAGAAAGAGTACTAACTAACCAGGAAACACCCCAGTCAAACAATTTCAAAAGCACCGTCTTTAAAAGTGAAAAGCTCAAAAAGTAACATGGTCCAAGGGTCTTGAAGCGAAAAGCGAGAATCGAGGTGCACACATCATTCAAGTGAAGCGCACAATTTACATAAAAACGGAAAGTACCAAGCATGTATGAATTTAGTAATACACTAATCAAATTATCAATTAAAATGACTAATTTCAACATCTCATACACAATAATGTTGATATTAATCCAATTCCTCATAGTTGAGATTCAAAGAACAAATCGTTTCTCGTTGAGATTACTTTGCGTGTCATTTTGAAGTGCATGCTTATCTAAAGTGCATGGCTTCGCCCATGCGATGACCCTCAGTTTTCATGGCTTCATTGCTTTAAGCAATGGCTTTTAATAACACCATATAAAAGTAGCACTGGTAGCACAAAAGAGAAGAATAAACTCACCAACAGTTGTTTTGCTATCAAACAGAACGTTTACAGATTGTTGAAGATCCATCAAGCGGCTAATGATCTTAGACCTTCCAGCCCGGTTGCTATGGGCATTTCCCAAAGCTATATTTGACTGAAGGACCTTGCCAAGAAGAACAGTATGCGGATGTTCCATAACCTGAAGAAAAATCAAAACTTAAATGTATGTTAATAAGGGATATAATTAGAAGGAGAAATATTCACCTAGCTCCCCTGAGGTTTTGTCAAGCACACAGCAAAGGCTAATTTACAATTAAGTCATGTTATGAGTCATTGTTTGAAGGACTTCCATAGAACAAAAATGGCCTACAAATAGATATGGAAGTCAAATGCACCAACTAAAGTTGCTGTTTTCTCATGGATTATAGCCCACAACGGCTGTCTGACACAGGACAAACTACAGAGGAGGGGATTTCGACTATGTAATAGGTGTTCTTTAATAAGGTAATGTATATTGAAATGAGCGAGCAAAATGCTAGAAAAGAAATACAGGCAAAAGCTAAAAAACATTACAAAGAATGTAAATGCAAAAATAAAATCAAGCATGGCTTCAGGCTCTTAACACATTTGGCATAGCCATGCTGCACAAAAAACTAAGCAAGAATACACAATTCTGCTCGAGCTTAAGTATATTGCCATTCTTGTCTTTAAAAATTCTAGCGTTGATTTCCTTCCATATTACCCGGCAGATAGCTGCAGGAATAGTGTTCCACATGGGGAAGGAGGACTTAGCATTTCCTCCTCTCTGCCAAGCCATCGAAAAATGCAGAAGAGAGCAAGGCATGCACCAGTTCAAGCCCATGATGGAAAAAACTAGGTTCCAAAGTTGGCTAGAGACACCGCAATGTAAGAACAAGTGGTTATTGTTCTCCACATCTTCTTTACAGAGAATGCATCTATTGCAAAGGTGTAGGCCTCTCATTTGACAGTTGTCGAGAGGGAGGCACTTGCTATTAGCTGCGATCCAGATAAAGCATTTGACCTTGTAGGGCTTGCTTCTCCAGATAGTTTTCCAATTCCAAGAGATGTTGGGAGGGGAAAGAACAGTAACTAAGAGGTAACAGCCTTTAACTGAAAAAATTTCCTTGGAGTCGAGTCCATTTGACATAGTCAGGTATGAAGACAAAAGAGGGATCATTGTTAAGAAGTTGAAGCAACTGAATGTAGCTTTCAATTTCCCAGTCGTTAAGATTCCTTCTAAAAGTGATGGGCCGGTCATTAGATTGCCTGAAAGCTGGGATAACAGCTTCCTGAAGGGATGAGAGTCAACCATCTCTTTCTGCTTTGCCCAGTAACAAACAACCCATGGTGCTTCTTTTGAACATCTGGATTACAATGGATAATGCGAGAAAATTTGGATGGGGAAAGTGTGTGACTGTGTGTGATAAAACAGGCATTAACATGCAGGAGGCACAATCCAATCTACTATAATAACAATAGCCTTTGTAACTATATTTCATAATACAGCAACGTTTATTTCATTATACGTATAATGTAACTAGCTAAGAAGAGTAACCATATGACAACAGCCTTTGTTTTATTAGTCAGTGTACATTAATAGAATAGCAAACCTACCTAACAAAATTAGTAGTATACACATATGGGTAAAAACAATACTATATCCCTAAATCATACGTGTCTCATTTTGCCTTGTTATGGATATATCACTCTTGCTGCCTTGTTTATCATAGAATGTCTTATTTTTTTGTTCTAACAAATGACCAAACAAACAAGCACATGTCCATATACAAATAGATTGTCAGCTGAACTTAATTTAAATGAAGAATCCTGGCACTCTACTGTACAAATACAAGTACCTGGCTTTCACCTAAACAATTTGCATTTGTTCTTTACAAACTAAGTGTTCTTTAAAAGAACACCAAACATTTATGAATTTAGAAAGCATTTGGTACGGAATAACCTTGATTGTTACGGACTAAGAAAAATCCTAACAGATCCCAATTTATTTTTGACCCAAACCAATTTATTAAGCCAAGCTAAACCAAATAGAACATATATTCCACTATTAGGATTGCATAAAATTATTGACCAGGAAAATCAGTCGCAATACATGTCGGAGTAAAAACTTTCCAATCAGCTTAAGATTTCAATACACTTAAGCATTGTAAATCTATAATTTAAAAGTAAAAATTATAACATATTGTTCAATCGGACAGTAACAGCTTAGAATAAACCTTACCAGCAGGGGAGCTCAATATAATGCTACAATGTGAATCCCTTGCGATCTTAATATTCGAAAACGATACCAATATATGTATCTTTGTATCCGCAATCACAATTCTCGTATTTGTCGCATTCTCTATAGCAGATCTCATCTTCCCTTCTTTCTCCGACAATCTCCCAATACCCCTAGACAAATAGATACCCAATTTAGATTCCGTGCATAAATCAAAAGCAAAATAAAAAACTCAACAAGAAATTAATAAGCCCAACAAGAAAGGAATGATTAAAGAAGAAACCCCCAAAATCCTCATGGAGGAGAAACCTAGATCTGAGCTCTTTCTCAAAACCTACCTCTTCTTGATGGTCAACGCCCTCCACATGCCTGAGAGTGTTTTAGCCTACTTTGATGTGTTTGAAACTATATGTATTTTGAGATGTGTTCTTCAAATGCTTTCTTCTTCTGAATTAAAGCTACAAAGAAGTTTTTGAAGCTATGCGTCATTTTGTTCTGAGAAGGCTAAAGCTTTATTTTGATATATTTTGAACCTAGCAGGGTTTAAGAAAAAAAGTGGTCCGAAAGATATTAATATTATATTATTATTATAAATAATAATAGAACAATTCTGGGCAGGATTATCAAAATAAGGGAGGGAACTAATAACCGTTCCAATTGGCATTTTTGCCAAAAATGCTTTGGAACAGTTTACTCTATTGCAACGGTTACTAAAACCGTTGCAAAAAGTACCAATATTGCAACGGTTCTTAAACTAAGGTTTGATGGCGAAAGTGTTTCAGCAGCACCAAACCCTTATGCAACGGTTGTAACCGTGGCAATAGAGACTATATTGCAACGGTTATGTAACCGTTGCAAAAATATCCGTTCCCATAGGTCCAGTTTCTGGTAGTTATACGATACTTGACAAAATCTGCGACTACATTCTTGGTTATAGCTTTGTAAGATGCAGCTTCTACCCATTTTGTGAAGTAATCAATGGCTACCAGACTGAACCTGTGTCCGTTTGAGGCAGTGGGCTCAATCGGACCAATAACATCCATTCCCCAAGCAGCGAATGGCCAAGGTGAGCTTATTGCATTGAGCTCGTTTGGTGGCATTTTTATCATATCGGCGTGCAGCTGACATTGAAAACATTTGCAGACATACTGAATGCAATCCGTCTGCATGGTCATCCAAAAGTAACCTGCCCTGAGTATCTTCTTAGCCAGGACGAAACCATTCATGTGCGGACCACAGGTCCCAGCATGCACATCCTTAATTAGCTTAGAAGCTTCCTTTGCGTCAACACATCTTAGCAGGCCCAAATCAGGAGTTCTTCTGTACAAGTTCCCCCCACTGTGGAAAAAGTGATTTGACAACCTCCGCAGCATGCGTTTCTGAGTGTGATTTGCATGCTCCAAGTATTCTCCTTTTGATAGGTATTCTTTGATGTCATGGAACCAAGGCTTTCCATCTGCTCCTTTTGCCGCCTGATTTTGGATCGTCACTGTAATGGGATCAATATAGTTCTTATCTGGATGTTGTATCATGGATGACACAGTGGCCAACGCGTCGGCAAACTCCTTCTGAATTCTGGGCACATGTCGGAATTCTATCTTTGTGAACCTCTTCCTCAATTCCTGCACATGGTGCAGATATGGCAATATCTTGGAATTCTTGGTGGCCCACTCTCGTTGTACCTGGTGCACGAGCAAATCTGAATTGCTGATCACTAGCAACTCCTGAACGTTCATGTCGACTGCCATGTTGAGCCCTAGTATGCAGGCTTCATATTCAACCATGTTAGTGCAGGAAAATCTGAGTTTAGCAGATACCGGATAATGCTGACCCATTTCTGATACCAAAACTGCTCCAATGCCTATTCCTTTGAAATTTGCAGCCCCGTCAAAGAACATCCTCCAACCATCATATGCTTCGGTAATGTCTTTTCCTACGAATGATACTTCTTCATCAGGAAAATACGTTTTCAAGGGTTCATATTCTCCTCCTACCAGATTTTTAGCAAGGTGATCTGCCAATGCTTGTCCTTTGATCTCCTTTTGAGTTACATAGACGATATGGAACTCACTTAGTAGTATCTACCATTTTGCCAACTTCCAGGTAGGCATGGGTTTCTGAAATAGGTACTTCAGAGGATCCATCCTAGATATGAGATATGTAGTGTAGGCATAGAAATAATGCCTCAATTTCTGGCCTGTCCAGGTCAAAGCGTAGCAAGTGCGTTCAAGCAGAGAATACCGTGCTTCATAAGGCGTAAACTTCTTACTCAAGTAATATATGGGTTGCTCCTTCCTTACTGTCTCGTCATGTTTTCCCAAAACACATCCGAAGGCTCCATCGAATACTGATAGATAAAGTAGCAAAGGTCGTCCTGGTTCTGGCGGGACCAGAACTGGTGGTGTGGACAGGTACTCCTTGATTTTGTCAAAAGCTTTTTGACAATCCTCGGTCCAGCTTGTTTCGGCACCCTTTCTTAGCATCTTGATGATGGGTTCACATATGACTGTGCACTGTGCTATGAAGCGACTGATATAGTTGAGACGCCCTAAGAAGCTCATCACATCCTTTTTGCTCTTAGGTGGTGCTAACTCATGAATAGCTTTGACTTTAGATGGATCCAGCTCGATCCCTCGACGACTGACAATGAATCCCAGTAACTTTCCTACGGGATCCCCGAATGCACACTTTGCGGGGTTCAATTTCAAATTGTACCTCCTTAGCCTGTCAAAGAACTTCCTCAAGTCTGCTATGTGATCTGCGACCCTCTTAGATTTGATAATGACGTCGTCCACAAACACCTCTATTTCTTTGTGTATCATATCATGGAAGATAATTGTAATGGCTCTCATGTAAGTGGCCCCAGTGTTTTTCAAACCGAATGGCATCATCTTGTAACAATATACACTCCACGGTGTAATGAAAGTTGTCTTCCTTGCATCTTCTTCATCCATCCAAATCTGGTGATAACCCGCGAAGCAATCTACGAAGGATTGGAGTTCATGCTTGGCGCAGTAATCAATTAGGATGTGTATATTTGGCAGTGGGAAGTCGTCCTTGGGATTTGCTCTGTTTAAATCCCGATTGTCAACACATACCCTAACCTTCCCGTCCTTTCTTGGAGATAGCACAATGTTGGCTAACCAGGTTGGATATTCAACCACCCTGAAAACTTTTGCGTTGATCTGCTCGGTAACTTCCTCCTTGATTTTCAAACTCATGTCTGGTTTGAATTTTCTGAGTTTCTGCTTGACTGGCGGACACATGGGATTAGTAGGCAACTTATGAGCCACTATGGAAGTGCTCAAACCCGTCATGTCATCATATGACCATACGAAGATGTCTTCATAGTCTTTTAGGAAACGAATGTACTCTTCCTTCTCTGTTGGATACAAGTGAATGCTGATGCGAGTCTCCTTGATGGTCTCGGCGTCTCCTAAATTTTCTGCTTCGGTCTCGTCCAAATTGGACTTAGGCTTATTCTCCGAATTTTCAACCTCCCTGACAATTTCCTCAGGTATCTCGTCTTCTTCCTCTGAATCACTGTTCTCATGTTGCGTTGCCTCATTACACATCACAGTCACTAGTTCATTATGAAAAGTAATAATAGCAATGTGGAAAGAAAAGGTGTAAAGATAGTAGTGAATAATAAAGAGCAAATGCATTTGATTAAAACTTGAGAAATTGTTCAGACAAAGCACGGCTCGATGAATCGAGCATTTATTTTGAAACAAGTAAAGATTAAAACGAAACTACAGGAAATTTTAAATGCCTAAAAGGGCTATAGAGGTAAATCCTGCCAAGCTACCCAGGGACTCGGCGGGCTCGGGATGGTGTGGCGGTCTAGTTTTTGAGAACAACTCCCTTCACCACAGTATGAATAGTGAGGCCTTCTTCCTCCTCCTCCTCAATTATGGCACAACAATCCATGTCCTCATCCTCCAAGAACAAATTTTTCAACCCAGCTAGTGCTTCTTCCTCTGTGGTTTCGCCTATTATCTCATCCTGATGAAAAGCCTTTTCCAAACGTGGCACTGACTGCTCAAGAGGGTAATATGGTCCACGCCATGGAGGCGACCAATCCCTATACTCTTGCCATGTGTACTGGTATCCGAGCCCAAAAGTGGTACCATGATTTTTCAGTTGTATTGGCTTGGTGATACCTTGGAAGTTCTCTGCTAACCCTTTGCCGGGTTCATATCCAGATCATTCTAGTATGCTTTCTATTTTGTTACTCTACCACTTATTCTTCTCGACGGCATTGACCCGTTCGATGTGATGATAGGTTTCCCCTCCTAGCCTTCTTCTATGTCCAATGGCCGGGATGGTTTGACTAGTGTAGATGGGGTTACTTACATTTCCATGAATGATTACCTCCTGGCAGTTCCATTCAAAATTAACGGCTTGATGTAGTGTGGAAGGCACGACTCCAGTAGCATGGATCCATGGGCGGCCAACAGAAGATTATATGAGGCTGGAATGTCAAGCACCTCAAATTCAACGTCGAACCAAGTTGGCCACATCTGCAAGCCAAGGTTGATTTCTCTGATCGTGGCCCTATGGGACCCATCGAAAGCCTGCACATTCATGCTTTCTGCTCATATCTCGTGAAAACCTTTGTCCAATCTCTTCAGAGTATCCAATGGACATATATTTAGCCTCGAACCTCCATTAACCAGAACCCTGTCAATGAACTTGTCTTCAAATTGCTCTGTGATATGCAATGCTCGATTGTGATGCAAACCCTCGGGCGGTAGCTCATCTTCATGGAAGATAATCTTATGGCTTTCCAGTATTTGCCCGACCATGTTGGATATTTCTCTGCCGGTGATGTTATTGGGTACATAAGCCTCGCTCAGTACTTTCATCAAAGCGTTCTTGTGTGGCTCTAAATTCTGTAATAGTGACAGGATAGATATTCGAGCAGGGACTTTGTTCAGATGGTCGACAACAGAGTACTCCTTTGCCTGTATTTTCCTTCACCGATCCTCTAGCCCGGTCTCAATGTAGGCTTCCTAGTAGTGGCCTCCTTACTTGAACCTCCCAGGTGTTCCGGTGTGTAGACTCTTCCAATTCTAGTCATTCCTCGTGCGGCGTTAGATTCCTCTATCTTAGTCTTCCCTTTTCTCTGAGCCTCAACAACATAATCCTAGGGTATTGCTTTTGAGTTGAATGGGGGTGTGGTTGACACCGTCACAGTAAAAGGTGTGACCACTTCTACTTCAAACGGAGCGGAGGTGTCTTTGGGCGGAGCTACTTCTACCTCGAATGGAACTGATGCAGTTACTTCAACCTCAATTGGTGACTGAGTCTGTACCACAATAGGAGTAAGTTGTGACTGCGACTTTAAAGTCATCGCCTTCTTGAATAAGACCAATCGACCCCATAGGGTCCCATTCTTCATTTGTTTCTATCACATGCACACCATCACCTCTATGACCAGGGAGGGCATTGTTGCGGACATTAGGCACGACTTCCTTTGCTTGTGTGACCTTATTGTCAATGAGTGTCTGGATCTTATCCTTCAATGTTCGGCACTCAGCAGTGGTGTGCCCTTTCATACCAGAATGGTACGCACAGGATTTGTTCGGATTGACCCATTGGGATGTATTTTCTAATGCCACAGCGGGAACTAGAGTGACGTAGCCTGCGGCTTTCAACCTTACATTCAGTTGGTCGATGGGCTCAGCAATGGCGGTGTATTGTCAAGGTGGCTTGCGGTCGAAGTTGGTTCTTGGTCTTGGATAATTTTGGCGATCTAGTGGTGATTGGAAGTGGGATGGTTGGGAATTATAGGTGTGATGGACAGTGGCTGGTTGGGAATATCTGGGAGATGAAGGGTGATATGTAGGCGGTGATGCTTGCTACGTTGGTGGAGGTGTTTGATATGTGGGTGGAGGTGTTTGGTATGTGGGTGGAGGTGTTTGGTATACAAATGGAGATTTTAGGCCCTGAGCCACCATTACTTTTCCAACCACTTTCTTCTTTGATATGTCACCTGATTATAATGCTTTGTTTATGGCTTGCAGTGCTTCAAAATTCGTTAACATCTCGTTCTTGATTCCTTCCTCGATCCTTTTCCCGAGCATGATGATATCAAAGAATTTATGATTTTCGATGACCATCAATCTCTCATAAAATTGTGGATCTTGTGCCCTGACGAAGAATTTATTCATTTGTTCTTCGTCTAAAGAGGGCCTGACCTTGGCTGCTTCGGACCTCCAATGAGTAGCGTACTCACGGAAAGTCTCAATAGGTTTCTTCTTATGATTCTGAATGTAGAAGACATTCAGTGTATTCTCTATGTTGAACCTGAACCGGTCCATAAACTTCGACGCCATACTCACCTAATTGGACCATTTCTTGGGATCTTGGCTGATGTACCAAGACAAAGCATCCCCAGTAGGACTCTTAATAAAGAGTTTCAATCGGATCTTTTCATCTTTCTTGACCTCGACAAGCTTGTCGCAATAGGTCCTTAGATGAACCCTGGGATCACTTGTACCATCGAGCATTTCGAACATGGGAGGTTTGTACCCCTCTGGCAATTCGACATTCGGTTGTATGCACAGATCCTCATAGTTCAAACCTTTTATCCCTCTTTTGCCTTCAACACCTTGAACTCGGCATGTTGACTTCTTGAGTTCTCCAGCCATATTTTTAATGAGCAGGTCCTTCTCAAAAGATTTCGTTGTATAGGAAATTGGTTGGGTAGAATGAGGTATAGTTTCCACATATATGGGGTTGCTTTGATGGGTGCCAGGAACTTGGGTATAGTGATGGTCCTTGGTGGAGTTTTGGGGATCAGGAATGGGTTGTGTGTTTTGCCGAGTGTGGTAAGTAGTAGTTGGTGGGTGCGGAATTGGTTGATGATGATGTTGTGGTGGAGTTGGTATTGGTAGTGGATTGATATTTTGGGGTGGAGTTGCATATTGATTTGGTGCGGGAGGATTTTGTGGCTGTTGGTTTTTTGCGTTCTAAGGAGGTGTCAGATTCTTTGTGTTTTGTTGGTGGATGTCAGGGACATTGAGTGTAAGTGACAGGTTTGGCATGTTGCGGACCTGCTCAAGTTCTCCTTGCAGTTCTAGTATCTTTTGTTCCAGTCTCAAAACTAGGTCGTTCAGGGACGGAGTACTACGGCCATCTGAAGTCTCTGCGTTCTCAATATTTTCCTTTCGGATTCCACTTAGGTCGTCCATCTTTGATTTTCCTTTGCCCTTTGAGTTGCTTGGAGGAGGAAGAGGTGGAGGGCCTCTGGATCTGGTATGATATGTTGATGAGGCCGGTATGAGTGAACCAAACTAAGGGGATGTGAATAACAATAAAAATAAGCAAAAACAAAAAAGGTAACAAGTCAGTGAGGATTCTAAAATATTTGCTGTATTTAACACGTATTGCGAAATGTAAACTCACGTCCGAATTTGGGAGCCTAGTTGTGCCCGAGGTATGCCTAGCGACAAATAAATTTGGAGAACTTCAAATACCAATAAATTCTTCATTTCATAATATAAAAATAGACAGATCCCAAAACGATACTAATATAATAATAAAATATGTCACTACTGGCACTTGCCCTTGTTACATTTTTAGGAAAAGCAAGTAAATCTAATTTATTTGGTCCCAGAAGGACCTTCCCCAGATTCGATCTACCGGACTCTATCATACAGATCTCCCAGCTCGCGCAATCCCAGCAGCAAGTAGGCTCTAGCGAGATGTCCTCCCTCAGCTCCTTCAGCGTTCTGGCAATTTTCAATCCTCTTTCTGACTTTGCCCTCCAGCTCTACTATTCCTCGCTCCAGATATTCCAGTTTCCTATTGGAAGTGATTGCCATCTCTTTCCACTCCTCGATCAGCCTCACATTCATCTCATGTATTTCCCGGTGCTCATTCTCAGAGTCGTGGACCCTCTTGCGCAGCCGGTTGTACTTGACTTGAGCATCAGCTTCCTCATCTATGATTTGGCTCTCTCGACTAGTTCCTGGTGTCACCATTCCTTTCAGATTGTCCTCCAACCATGATGGGTAGAGAGGCTCGCACCATGCATGATACCTGTCTGGCTCAACAGTGCTTTTCTCCATAATGATTTTGCAGTGCCATATTTGCTGAGCTTGGCACTTGTAAGGGATGTCGTCATCATGGAAGTCTGCCTTGAAATGACTCATTTATACAACCCTTGGTACAACCTATTTTCTGCCTGCTTGCCTCATAACTCGCATAGGGACGTATGGATATATCCCTCCAACCCGATCAGCACTAACTGCGGAGCATCAATGGACCTGATAATTAACTCGTCTGTTGGGAACCATTCAACCATACCCTGCACCGTTCCTCGGTCAGATTGTCGAAGAAATCTACCCATTCTCTGGCGCTTTCCGGCTGAGCAAATCTGTCTGGAATGTAAGTCATCTGCTTAGGGTGATGGAAGGCAATGTGGTCGTTCCAAGCCTTTCGCGGAAATTCTTGACGATAGCGACCCTCTTGGAGATGCTCTAACAACCATAACTGCAGCAATAGAATAGAACCCTCGAAATGCTTGACCTCTCTTTGATAGTGGTCCAGGGCCCTGTGGATGTCGGCTATGATCATGGGGACTATGGTATATGTCTATCCATTAATCCCTTCCATCAGAGTCTTGGCGACCATGGCTAACCTAAAGTGGATTCTCCCCTTTTTCATTAGGAACACTATCAGGCCTAGAAAGCACACAATGAATACAAACTCTCTGCGGTGGATGTGACCTAGAGAGGTGTGTTAGATCATATTTTAATGATGCAATTAATATACATGTGCAGGAGTTCAAAGAAGTAAAGAAGAACTAGTGAAATGGCTGTGTCGAACAAGGAAGGAAATCTCTCACAAGGGAAGCCACCTATAGAACGCACGGTGTACAAGGAAAGCTACAAATCTACATCAACAAATCAGGATTAGCTCCGTGAATCTGGGAAATCAAATCAGCCATAACGAAGTGAAGATTCGAAGTGAACTGTGATTGGCGAAATCACGGGAGAATAATAAAGGCTAGAAGATCCGGTCAGTGGTCAAGTTTGGAAGGTCCAACAATCAAGGAGAAATCTTGTTAATTCCATTGTCTGCCGAAGGGAAAGATCTCAAGAGAAGCAACGATAGTTCCATATTCTTGGAAAGAATCAACTCTTTCCAAGGATCAAAACCCTTGGGTTAACGAGCCTTCACCATTCATCTTTGTATAAATGTACTGTGTAACATCATCCTTAGTATACTTCGATCGAACCAAAATAACTCTCTTAATTCTACTGCAAACAAGCATAGTAGCCTACATAAATCTGCTGTGTAATAAGTCAGGGATAGAAAGAGGGCATACAACTGGTGAGGCATTGTATCAAACGAGTGCTAGAGAATTTGGGCGATATACATCACATCTGTACTCGAAAGAAAACTTATTTGCTTGAAGAGAAATCCCTTGCAACCCAAGGGGACTGGATTAGGATTCACATTGAATCCGAACCAGTATAAAATTCCTGGTGTCTTTAATTTCTACATTTACTTTCTGCATATTACCTCCAACTGTTATATCTGCAAGATTGACATATTTAGTCGACTACTAAAGTTTTAAGTCAACTCAATAACGATTAATTTCAATTAGTGACAATTCACCCCCCTCTTGTACTTCAATTGGTATCAGAGCAAGGCTCACACTTTTGTTTTCTGCTTAACAGCTTGTGAGAAAAAGATCATGGCAAATCAGGTTATCATAGGAGCTCTCTTTCAGGAAGGAACTTCACAAGTAAGGCCACCTTACTTCAATTGACAACATTTCTCCCACTGGAAAATCCGAATGGAAATCTTCACCAAGGCATACGACGTCAAGGTATGGAGAGTTATCAAGAAGGGAAACTACCCACTGCCTGCCAGCACTCCACCACTCGTTGACCCTGATGATATAGACTCATACACAAAGGAACAACTGGAAGCCGTCCAAATAAATTACAAGGCAAGAAATCTATTTCACAATGCAATTAGTGGTGAAGAATATGAGAAAATATCTAGCTGTGATACAGCCAAAGAGATGTGGGACAAACTTGAGGTTACCTATGAAGGTACCAGCAAGGTAAAGGAAACTCACATCAATATGCTAGTTCACGACTATGAACTGTTCTCAATGAAGGAAGTAGAATCCATCGAAGAAATGTTTGCCAGGTTCAGTAAGATAATCAGTGACTTGAAAGCTTTTGGCAAACCATACACCAGTGGCGATCAGGTTAGGAAAATTCTCAGAAGTCTACCAACCACTTGGCAGACTAAAGTTGTCACCCTGGAATCTAAAGATCTTAACAAGTTATCATATGATGAACTACGAGGAGAGCTCATTGCTTTTGAAAGAACTCACCTGAAGAAGACAAATCAAGAGGAGAAAAAGAAAATTGTTGCATTCAAAACCACTACTGAATCGACTGAAAATGAAATTGATGATCCTGAAGCCCTACAAGATGAAATTGCAATGATGTCTAGAAATATGGATGGACTGATGAGAAGATATAGAAATACTAAGAAAGGAAGATTTCCACCAAGGAGATCTAGGCAATACAACGAACAAGATAGGAATGATGGAAAATGCTACGAATGTGGAAAATTTGGACACATCCAAGCAGAGTGTCCAAAACTGAAAAGGAAGATCTCTAGAGGATTCAACAAGAACAAATCATTTGGAAGCTGGAGCGATGAGGATGACTCAGACCATGAAGCAATAGCAAATCTCTGCTTCATGACAATCCTAGAAAATGAGATCAACAAAACTTCAGGATGCTGGAGAGATGAAGATGATTCTGACAATGAAAACTGTTTTATGGCAAGAGGAGAAACTAGCGAGGTAAGATCTTATGACTGTGAAAGATGTAATGAATTGCAGGACATTCTTGATTCCGCCTTAAAAGAGTCAAAAAATGATCAATGAGCTTAAGAGACTCACTATGGAAATTAAAGACTGGAAACTCAAACATGAAGTATGTGAAATTGAAAAAGATGTACTTCAAGAGGAGTTTGAGGAATTGCAAATGCAGCTTAACAGCTTGCGCAAATCCACCAGTCACAGTTATGTTAGGTCAAACCAGACGACTTACAAGTCAACTGGAAAAGAACCAATCAAGATTAAATCGACCAGTCAGTCGGACCAGTCGACATACAAGTCAACTGGAACGGAATCAGCTAATCTCATGATAGCTAGTTACAACACTTATAGAAGACCTGAAAACAGGCCTGGGGCTAAATGTCATTACTGTAATAAAAGTGGGCATAAATACTCTGGTTGTCACTTTCGTAAATTTCTTATGTCTGGATGGATTTTGGAAACCTAAAAATTCTGAACCCAGTAACACTAACTCACCAGGACCCAAGCAAGCTTGGGTACCTAAAAGAAAGTAATAATTCTGTATTGCAGGAACACCACAGAGTAAGCCGCAAAGGAAAATGGTATCTAGATAGTGCGTGGTCCAGTCACATGACAGGTGACAAAAATCTTTTCAAGGAGGTTACAAAGATTAATGGAGGAAGCGTCAAATTTGGAGATGATTCAAGAGGCAAAATAGGTTGCACTGGAGCTATTCCCTTTAACAACAACTGTGACATTACTGAAGTATATCTTGTTGATGGACTAAACTACAATCTTCTCAGCATAAGTCAACTCTGTGACTCAGTATATGAGGTAAAATTTAGGAGAATAGGTTGTGCCATCGAAGACGAATCAGGTAAAATAATTCTTCCTGGAAAAAGGTACGGAAATGTTTACATACTTGATGGATTCGAAAATATAGATGGTCACATTTGCCTAACTTCTATATCTGATGATCCCTGGTTGTGGCACAAAAGACTAGGTCATGTCAGGCTGCATTTGATTGAAAAATTATCCAAACATGATTTAGTTATTGGATTACCCAAACTGAATTTCTCCAGAACTCATATTTGTGATGCATGTCAGATAGGTAAGCAAACTAGAAATTCTTTCAAAAACAAAGACATGGTGTCTACTTCAAAACCATTGGAATTACTTCATATGGATTTATTTGGACCTACTAGAACTGCTAGCATAAGAGGTAAGAAATATGCTTTTGTTATTGTTGGACATTTTACGTTTCACTTGGGTGATTTTCCTATCTCATAAAGATGAAGCCTTACGAATTTTTGAAGTATTTTGCAAAAGGATTAAAAGAGAAAAAGGTTATCTGATCTCAAAAATCCAAAGTGATCATGGAGGCGAGTTTGAAAGTAAAGCATTTGAAGACTTCTGTGACAATCAAGGCTACACTCACAATTTCTCCGCTCCACGCTCACCACAGCAAAACGGAGTTGTGGAAAGAACGAACAGAACTCTTCAGGACATGGCAAGAACCATGCTGTTAGAACATTCACTCCCAAATCATTTTTGGGCTGAAGGTGTAAGTAATGCATGTCACATTCTCAACCGATGTCTCATAAGGCCTATTCTGAAAAAGACTCCCTATGAACTCTGGAAAGGTAAACGTCCGAATATCAGTTATTTTCATCCATTTGGTAGTAAGTGCTTCATTCATAACAATGGTAATGATAATTTTGGAAAATTTGATCCAAGAAGTGACGAAGGTATTTTTCTTGGTTATTCATTAAATAGCAGATCATTTAGAGTTTTTAATAAACATACTTTATGCGTAGAAGAATCTATCCATGTTATATTCGATGAAAATAATCCCTTGGTCGAGAAAGGAATTAATGCAGGTGACGAAGATCAAACTCAAGAAGCTTAGGATGAAGAAAAATCACAGGAGTCAACTAATCCCGCAGATGTGATTGAGTCGACTGAACAAATCAGCGACAACTCTCCTGAACAACGTACGGAGTCGACTACAAGCACTGTCCGACTAAATGAATAGAGGAGCGAACCTAAATATCCACAGAAATATATTATAGGGGATCCAAACGAAGGAATGAAAACTAGGGCTGCCATAAAAAAGAAAGCAAATATTGCTCTGATCTCTCAAATAGAGCCCAAAAAGGTAGAGGAAGCATTGAAGGATTCGAGCTGGGTGAAAGCCATGCAAGAGGAACTAGATCAATTCAGCAAGAATAAAGTTTGGAAGTGAATGCCCAGATCGAATAATGTATCTGTCATCGGAACAAAATGGGTATTTAGAAATAAATTGAACGAAGGGGGACAAGTCATAAGGAACAAGGCTAGATTAGTCACTCAAGGCTATTCACAACAAGAAGGAGTCGACTATGATGAAACCTTTGCCCCAGTAGCTCGACTGGAGTCTATTCGAATCCTGCTAGCTTACGCATCATTTAAAGTATTCAGGTTGTTTCAAATGGATGTCAAAAGCGCTATTCTGAATGGATTCATTGAAGAGGAAGTTTTTGTAAAACAACCTCCAGGTTTTGAAGACTCAAAATTCCCATATCATGTGTACAAGCTTACTAAGGCCCTATTTGGACTGAAATAGGCTCCACGTGCCTGGTATGACAGGTTAAGTACTTTCCTTGTTGATCATGGGTTTACTAGAGGTAAAAATGATACTACTCTATTCATTAAACGATCAACAGAAGGTAATCTTATCATTCAAATTTATGTTGATGATATTATCTTTGGTAGTGCTAAGTCTCATATGTGCAAGGAATTTGCAAACCTCATCAAAGCGAGTTCGAAATGAGCATGATGGGTGAACTCATATTTTTTATTGGGCTTCAAATTCAACAAACCGAATAAGGAACCTTCATTTGTCAGACTAAATATACAGAGGAGCTGATCCAGAAATTTGGTATGAGCAATGCAAAATGAATTGGCACGCCTATGAGTCCGGCTACAAATTTGGATAAGGATGAATAGGGTACTCCAGTTGATGAAACCAAATACAGAGGAATAATTGGATCACTACTGTATCTGACCGCAAGTCGACCAGATATAATGTTCATCAATGTGCCAGGTTTCAGTCGGCTCCCAAGGAGTTACATCTGACTGCTGTAAAAAGAATTTTTTGATATCTCATTGGCACAGTATCTCATGGATTATGGTATCCTCGCTCTAACTCGTTTAAATTAGAAGGTTTCTCAGATGCAGATTTAGCAGGTGATAAGGAAGACAGGAAAAGCACGAGTGGCACTTGTCAATTACTAGGAAAGGCTTTGATATCCTGGAATAGTAAAAAGCAAGCATCAGTCGCCTTGTCCACTACTGAAGCTGAGTATATTACCATTGGTCAATGTTGTGCACAACTCCTATGGATGTCTCATCAATTGGGTGACTATGAACTTTCTTTTAAACCTATATAAATCTTTTGTGATAATTCAAGCGCAATTTGTCTTTCAAAAAATCCTCTGCATCACTCTAGAGCAAAGCATATTAACATCAAGCATCATTTTATTAGAGATCATGTTCTTAAGGGTGACATAGAATTAGCTTTTGATGGCACTTCTGCCCAATTAGCTGATATTTTTACTAAACCTTTGTTGGACGAAAGATTTTGCCTTTTGAGAAAATTACTTGGGATAATTTGGTTTTCAAAAAACTCTTATGACCTAATTGTTCTTTTTCAAAAAGCTTGTCATAGTTACTACTTTTCAGTGCATTAATTACGCTTTCAATTCCTTCCCTCTATTTTTTTATTTTGTTTCACATCAGTTCGCAGTCGAAGATGGAAAGCCAATCATCACATCGTTTCATCTGACACTCTTTCCCTTTTGTACTCAACCGTCAAATCTTTCTTACTTTAAGTTAAGCCTTTTCGGGTCACTCTCATCTCCATCCTCTCTCTTCAGTTTGTGAAAACCCTCTCTTCTCCCATGGCTAAAACCTCCAAAAACCCCTCCGCCTCCACCAGAAAGAGCACCCGTTCTAAGGCAAAACCCTTTTCAGCGCCTCCTGAGCAAGTAGACCTAGGGTCTGATCATTCTGAGGGCTTCGCCTCTTCTCAAAGAGCGTTCTCTGAACACTCTCAACTCTTAGGAGAAAAAGCCTCTGGTAAGCGTCCACTGGAGGATCTTCCTGTCTCTTCCACTCCAAAGAAATCAAAATTCGATTTCTCTGCTTCTCTCGATTCCGACCTAAATTTCTAGGATACCCCAAATAGGGATTCTTTTCTCTCTCTCAAGGATAATCCCATCGCCCATGGAAGAATATTGGATCTTGACGATATGGAGGCCCTCAACCGTAAGTTAAAGGTTCTCTTTGTGTATCAAGGGTGGGAAAAATTTCTCTCTATTTCTCCGCCTAAAGTGTATGAGCCTTTAGTCCGTATGTTTTATGCTAATCTTCGCTCTAGTAAACCTGATAAGCTTGAAACTCTTGTCCTTGGTAAATGTATTGTTCTTGACTGTGCCCTATTCGATTCTATTTTTCTCCGTCGTTGCACTGGTTTCCCCACTCTCTTTAAAAATGTTTGGCCTGAGGACTTTGAAATTTCCTTTGACCAGGCCAAACAGTGCATTTCTGAAAATCCCTCTGAAACCCTTCCAAATCAATTGGGGCCTAGTGATGTAAGTTTTGAAACTCGGGTTCTCACCCACATTGTTGCAACCACTCTTCTCCCCAGAACTGGTTCCTTCTCCACGTTCTCTCAAAGGGACACTTTCTTTGTCTATTGTCGCATCACCATACTCAAACTCAAGCTGTCAATCTGGGTCATAAATTTTATGATTGAGAGTGCTGAAGATCCCACTAGTATACCTTTTGGTATGGCCATTACCCACATTCTGGAAGCCCATCAAATCCCTCTTTCTGACTACCCTTTTGTCTGTGTTTCCAAGTCCTACAATTCTAGAGCTTTCTCTAGTATGGGGTATGTGAGTGTAAAAGGTGCCTGGGTTAAGAAGGGTGAGAGTGAAGCAAAACAGACCCTCTGGATTCCAAGCCTTCATCTGTTGTTCCGCCACCTCTTATTAGTTCTGACTTAAGTGAGAAGCTAAGCTCCATTGACTCCCAACTCTTAGACATCAAGACTCTCCTGTCTGCTACTCAGTCGACTGTGAGTGCTATTCATGTTATTTCAAAGGAAACTAGGTCTGATGTGTCTAAAATCAGAGTGGCTGTGCAAAGGGTAAGGAGAATGCGGTTCATTCCATGACATGCTAGATGGAATGAGCGTTGCTGCAAATACCAGCTTTGAACAGTTGAAGGAGACGAGCTACAACACTCTTACTTACTTACTGCGTCGCTAGTGTGGATGTGTTTTACAGACAATTTTTGTTTCAAACTTGTTTTGGCTTTGTTTTGGGTTGTGCCCTTGGATGTTTTCTTGCTTATGTGGATAGTTTTTTTGCTCACTAATCCCTCTTTGCTGATGTCAAAAAGGGGGAGAATGTATATCTCTTTGGACTATTATGACAATCTGTGCAGGTTCAAGGTGACTATGCATAGACCTCTTTGGTCTGCAATGATAATATGTGCAGGTTCAAGTCGACTATGCTACATGCATAGATGGTACTCTTTATTCTTTGAACAGGTTAAGTCGACTATGCTACATGCATAGACTTTATATGTATTGCACAGGAACAAGTCAACTATACAGGATACAGGTACTAGTCGACTGCACACATTGAGGGGGAGACTAAGTCCAGTTGACTACACACATTGAGGGGGAGCCAAGTCGGCTAGTAACAAACAGGGAAGTCAACTGTTGTTTACTTCCTTATATCTACGTATATTATTTTTCCATCATCAAAAAGGGGGAGATTGTTAGATCATATTTTAATGATGAAATTAATATACATGTGCAGGAGTTCAAAGAAGTAAATAAGAACTAGTGAAATGGTTGTGTCGAACAAGGAAGGAAATCTCTCAAAGGGAAGCCACCTATAGAACGCACGGTGTACAAGGAAAGCTACAAATCTACATTAGCAAATCAGGATTAACTCCGTGAATCTGGGAAATCAAATCAGCCATAACGAAGTGAAGATTCGAAGTGATCTGTGATTGGCAAAATCACGGGAGAATAATAAAGGCTAGAAGATCCGGTCAGTAGTCAAGTTTGGAAGGTCCAACAATCAAGGAGAAATATTTTTAATTCCATTGTCTGCCGAAGGGAAAGATCTCAAGAGAAGCAACGGATAGTTCCATATTCTTGGAAAGAATCAATTCTTTCCAAGGATCAAAACCCTTGGGTTGATGAGCTTTCACCATTCATCTTTGTATAAATGTACTGTGTAACATCATCCTTAGTATACTTTGATCGAACCAAAATAACTCTCTTTATTCTACTGCAAACAAGTATAGTAGCCTATATAGATCTGCTGTATAATAAGTCAGGGATAGAAAGAGGGCATACAACTAGTTAGGCATTGTATCAAACGAGTGCTAGAGAATCTGGGCGATATACATCACATCTGTACTAGAAAGAAAACTTATTTTCTTAAAGAGAAATCCCTTGCAACCCAAGGGGACTGGAGTAGGATTCACATTGAATCTGAACCAGTATAAAATTCCTGGTGTCTTTAATTTCTGCATTTACTTTCTGCATATTACCTCAAACTGATATATCTGCAAGATTGCCATATTTAGTCGACTACTAATGTTTTAAGTCAACTCAGTAACGATTAATTTCATTTAGTGACAATTCACCCCTCCCCCCCCCCCCCCCC